>NW_024705081.1:40148-77406 GCF_018977255.1 Callorhinchus milii
AATAGTATACATTTATGCTCGCTGCTCAGAGGTGTTTGCCACTCTATTTCGTGTGCCAGACTTGGAGTAAAACGCCTAGCGCTCTCCCCACGCAGCCTACGGCTATAACTTCAACATTCCTTTCAAGACCAGTACCGGTTGACCTACGTTGTCCTTGAGTCGTGATACGTCAGGAGAGAATGAGTGTCTAATCGAGACCCTCATGAGCGACGCTGATGCTCGCGGTACGAAGATATGTGCTGCATGCTTGAAATGTGGTCAACTCTGGTCAACGTCTCCTTCGCGTATGTTTTTAAACGGGGACCAGAAGGTTGTGAATGTCATGCAGCCCCATCGGTTGAGATGTACTCTATTGTAAATGACAGGGTAGTTTAGCGGCAGCAGGCGCTGCTAGATCCCTAAACCAATTCTGTAGCGGGATCGTATTTTAACTAGATTACAGTTCAAAGGAGACTCGGAGTCCACGGGCTCCCCCTGTACGTTGAAAGAGCATTGCGAGATAGACCGGGTCTCAGTCATGGGGTCTTTTCGCTTTGACCTGGTGCATCACCGTCCAGCGCATTCGATGCCCTGTTAATCCCGACCTAAGTATTACCTTGCAGGCATCAGCGGGAACGCGCAAAATTGGCTTGACAAATCTTACCTAAGTGTCCTTCTGACGCACACCCGAGCATCAGGACAACGCGAGTAGCTGAACTTTAGTGGCTACTTACGCAGGCTAGCGTAGTACTTAAACCAAAAAGGTTAAAGTCAATCCGGATAAGGCTTGTAGATGGTGTTCTAGTGGTGGGTCGCGCCCGGCTCAACCATTATCCAAGCGCCCTGAAGTTCTGTTAAGAGAGTACACGTGAATAAGCATCAACAGTTAAAGCCTGGGTACGGTGACTCCCGATTTGCAAGTCACGGTAAGTACTTCGCAATCGCGGGACGACTTGGGATCGTGGCTTTGGTGTTTTGAGACCGGTTTTAGGTCTCGTCGATCCAAAAGAAACGCTAAGTCCCTCGTTGGCACATCCCTGATCACCGGTAATTAACAGTTGGGACTTCCGTTGACCATCCCTCAATGTAGACGCCGTACGAAAGGCCATAAGTAGAATGTCACCATCAACGGGGGCCTCTCAATTTAGTATAAGGACCACGAAATACTTTTTCTGCAATGACGGTTAGAATGCTGCCCGTTGTTCCTAGTTTGATGGTACAACACTGGTTAATTTTAGCATGTTCAAAGAAAATCTGAAGACAAGGAATTAGGCAGTTGGAGCCATCACTTGCTAAAACTACTGTACTGCTTTGTGTTGGCACTGGGGGCACCTTACATCAATGCCGATCAATCAACGAGGTTTAAATGCGCCGAGAGTAAAGGATAGCAAGACATCGATTTGACTGGTGGCAAGTATCCATATATAGATCGAACGTAGGACCGTGGCGTAGCGGGTGTATCTATGCGGCCCGTCTAAGATCTAGACTCATATTTGGGCTACTCTTCAGGGCTAGCGTGAGGCAGGTACAAGACTCCTGGTTCGGTGAACACAAACGGCGATAGCCGACCGCTCGCCCCACTCAGATTGCTGGGAGCTCGGTGCTGAACACAGCCTTGCTTTATAATACGAATTCGCTACAGAACATTGGCGTCGTTCAGTCGACGTTAACCCAATGTAGCCGAAGTCAGGGCGATGATGAGGTCCCGCCCTGACTTTTACGGTGGGTGTGCTGCTACAAGTAACGGCGATGCGCTCCATCTGCACGAGCAAGACACGGGAAGCAGATCAGAGTGAAGACACACGTTCAAAGCGGTAGATATCATCAACTTTTTGCTTCCTTAAGGTACGTCTTTTAACTGGCTTTAGGAGTGCAGTGAGCAGCGGCGACTAGCGGACGGCACAGGCTAAAACAACGGATCAACTGTGTTACGCATAATGGGTCCGTTCAATGCCCAGCTCCGCCCAGGCTGCTTCTGACACGACTCACGTGGGGAGCGTACAACCGGTCGGACCGAAACACAGATTTCGACAAATCGGGGCACCTTCTGCATTATCGCTACGCATTTCAACCTACGCATCATCGATAACCCGGCCTCGTTGGTCTCTGTAACCAGAACAGATTTTCCGCAAAGGTTGAGTATCTAGGTCCCTCCGATCATCAGTCCCAAGCGACATGTGGGTGAATCATAACCTAGAACCCTTATTCTAATGGGCAGTTATGAGGCCGTTGATATTATGAGATTGATTCGTCAAAACTAGGGAGTTGTCGGCCCTGCCGGTCGCTCTTTTGGTGTTCAATCCTTAGCTCGAATAGGGGACAAACCAACGTGGTACAGGTTCATATGTATGCGTCTACATGCTCAATAGATGGAAATGTATCCGGACCTCCATTGACTGCGGCACTTCTGGGACCATGGTTATTCAACACCGAAAAAGAATCCTGGAAATCGTTGCCAATTACGTAGTCGAACGGTCTCCGCCGTTAGCTACGCTCGTGGAAATATTAACTTGGCGATTTAGAAGGGGGAAGCGGTCGGTGCCTTCTTACGTCCGAAGAAGTCTGCACTATGTCCGAATTCAGTGAGCGGGGTTGGCTGTGTCTCCGTGTAGCACCATCTTGTACCGCACCTAGTCCGAATGGGATGCCGGTCACAAGAGGGGATTACATACTGAAAGGTAGCCCAGTGGCCGTTGTTAGGACAGATCCAGTAAATGTGTTTGTCGTACTCTGTAGTCTGGCGCTAGGAGTTAACCTCATTGACCCTACGTTGCCAGGATGGTGATTATTGAGAGACGACCTCCCAAGCTGACATATGCAGGCAATCCAACACAATCGTGCGCATACTTGGAACATTATATTTACCCTCGTTGCGAATTATATGTCATTCGGGAACTGTTCCCGTGGCATAAGCCCGATACCCCGGGAATGGATAGTTCCGCGTTTACCTAAATTTACACCGATTTTCAGCCAAAGAAAGTCGTCTCGTGCCGTAAGAATCCGGTTTAGGGGGTAGTGTTCCCCATCTAAACCCAGCACAAGAAGGTTATTAACAGACTCTCCTGAGAGATTCGAATTCTACTGGGGTTCCTCCTCGCCTAGAGAGTCGGATGACAGAATAATCCACCTAGTAAAATCTCCCTTGCGTTACATTCTCAAGGGGATAGTGAGTACTATATGAATTCCCAATGTCACCCGCGTCATAAAAAATCGGGAGTTTTGGTCCTCAGCAAAAATTTCAAGAGCGGCGCCGCTTTTACGCCGTCTAATACCTAACGGTCTCCGAGCAGGAACATAAGACCCCTTGCTGTCTTTAAGAAGCCGTTTTGCTTACATTTCCTTTTAAGCCAGGTAAGTGTGAAGGTTGCTTATGTCCCCAGCAACTTTTTTCGCTAGTCACGGGGAAATAGAACGTCCTCTACTGGAAGGCCGGGGGCATCACAAAAATATTGGGCGTCAAAAGTCTGTTGGACTTACGCGATCAGTGGGCATCGACTGCCGATCAGTCTTTTCAAGCGAGCAATGCCGTATGCGTAAAGTAATTTGCACAAACCAGACGCTACTGGTAAGTAATATTTGACATCTTATTATCCGTTGCAGCCTAAAACGAAAAAGGAACTCCTAGCGAAGGAAGAAAAGGGACACATATGGATGGTACCGTTAGTAGTTGTTAAGGACGGAGAATGTGATTGTCGTCCATGCTACTTGCCAGTAGGAAAGTTGATAGCCTGAATGCGTTTAATTATACTTGTTCACACCTTCTGTAGCGCAACGACCAATGCATCGATGCATAGGTGGTAGCGCCAGTGAGCGCGTATATTGGGTCGATCACTAACTCAATTGAAGATAATCACCTCTCGCAACAATTGCCTCGTGTATATAATGCTCAGTCGAATCTGTACAAGCCCGCTCTTTACGGCCATACTTGATGTAATGAGCGCTTGAACCTCTTACAGTATCATTGGGTATTGAAATTCAGGAGTGATAGAGTTCCTGCTCCTGCAAAATTGCGATAGTGTAGAGTCATATTGGATCCACCCCGTGCAATGATCGCATATCGTGCGACCGACGCCACACCCCGAATCTGTTAGTTTGTTCGTCTAGATCATTTCAGCATGCATGCGCAAGTTTGCCCCGGTCTCCTTCGCGGACCTGCCGCTGTCGGCGTTAACCCAACTCACAATTTTATAACTCCGGGTAATGTCTATCAAAACGGGTCTACACTGCCATAGACTTCTTCCGTGCTCTCAGACGCGTTCCTATACACAACGGTTTCTTCAATAGAAGTTGCCCAAACAACGTCGGGTACCGGGAATCAACGCAAGAGCCGCGTGCTTTAAAGTTGCGTTGCATAGGTAGCCGGCGTCCCAGATGGGGTGATGAGGTTAGCACGGAAATTTGATAATGATACCAAACTCACTAGTTTCTGCGATGGCATTGCGGCACGGTTACTTGCTTTGCTGCCGTAATACGTACATGGCATTTGGTGACATAACAGCGCCGAGATACTACGGCACGCGATGTACCTTCGACATGACTATGGTACGCCCGGCGCTGATTCCGAAGCAGTCGCGTTCAGAAACCATAATATGGGACATCACTGAGGCCACGAGCGGACGACAAACTTTTGTATTAACGCCGATTCGTCAATATTGTCTGTGGCCCCCTATACCGTGGACAGGGATAATAAAACCATATTATGGCCCACGATTGCACGGCCCGAAACCTGCGGAGCGCTGAGGCCGTCCCCCGCGCGTAGTCGCTTGAAATTAGTGAGATAGAACGTCTGGTTTTCACCTAACGGGGATAAGCATTAACGTAACACTGCCGATAAGCCTCTGTACGCTGTATTGCCGGCCCCCACTCACCCAACCTACTGTCATTGTAGAGTCAAGGGTTGACCTTTTAACGTTTGATGGTCCACACAGACCTCAACTCGTTCGGCCGACGGGCCTCCCCGGCCTATATTGGGTAAAATCAATAACTTCTACCCAACTTAGTACCCACGCTGTAATACTTTAGGAATTTCTGGCTAAAGTTGATTGACCAGTATGGATGGTCGACAGCACATCCATGATAAACTTCATACCAATGAAAAGTCAATGGTTGCATAATTCTGGCCAAAACATAGGTCACACCCTGAATACCTCGGGATACCATACACGCGGAGTTCGACAGATTTTGTCATTCCGCCATGGTTGGCACGAAACCCATGCGGTCAGCCGTTGTCCCTCTGCAGAGTCCGCCTTAGGCGCCTGGGATAATGGCTATTTGATTCCGATGAACGGTCCCAAGCCGAAGAAACCTCCTACGACGATCAATCCCGCTGAGAGGAAGGCTACATATAACGGAATCGACCCCTGCCCTTGTCAAATAAGGCGTGCTGACGAAATCTCCTTTTGCAGGAGCTCACACTCACATAATCCTCTCGCCATCAATGGAACGCCATGCCCACGTCTACAGCGGTTAGGTTGCTGCTCCCATGTCTAGGCAAGATAAAAGAAAACACGACGTAGGCACCAAACGCTCGTCTCTTTACAACAGAATGTCTCGCAGGCGTATTGCGGAGGTGCACATACCTGTCCGAGTTTAGTTCAGCACTAACGAAAATATGGCAGCATCGCTGCATCGACCGCGACGAAGCAAAATAGGTGGGATCTCGTACTACCTCAATACATTCCCGGTACATCTCTTCGGACCCGTACATGCGAGTGCGATTAATCGACGTCAATTTCGTACTCGGGTGGATTGGATTTTGTGCTACTCTTGAACGTTTGCGTAGCCTAGATTGGAATCCGGGCAGCGCGGACAACAGCTCCCTGTGAATTGGTTATCGGGGCCGTTCAGCCAGGGACGGCAACGTACCCCGTAGTAAGTCCGCAGATTCGATCTAACGACGCCCGGCCAGCATCCCACTGTACATTATGGGGTGTGCGGGGAATTAAGCAGGTCACGGGGGCATAATCATAATCCTTAGTAAGGACACGCTGTAGGGACGATGATCCAGTGAGACGAAAGGACTCTTGAACGGTTATAGAACGACCAAGAATCAATATCTAACATCGTTTCTCAATGACAGACATAAATCTCAGTGTCCGCAACCCTTTCTCACTAGCTATGGAGCGTCGCTGGTGTCAGCACTACCCAAGAGGCCAATAGGTTTATGCATGCAAGAAAAATGCGAGTAGGCACGCAAGTCCGGTGGGTTCTGTGGAGCCAGCTTACTCATTTTAGGATCTAGATTAGGCTTACACTATGGACCGAGTTCCTGCCTACACCACGTTGAACACCTGTTTCTAAGCCCAGCGTGGAATGGCCCCGGACATTCCCAATTATGGAGTAAAGGCTCTCGATCGGTTAGTGTACCTCCCATTTAGTTCGGCGGAGCGAATAGGAGAATCAAAATTTACTCCGCACATGCAAGGAAGAAGTCATCCCCGGCCGCCGTAAGCTAAGAGAACATTGTCGTGATGTAAAGCTCGACCGGGAGAATTGGAATCATCCCATAAAACCACGTACCGAGTCATTAATTTCTCGTTGCTCAGACTACGTGGGACCAAATAGTCGACTAAATTTCGAAAACGGCCCAAGAGTCACAATGGTAGAGTGTAGTTCCTAAAGGCGGAAGTTCGTCCAGGTGGCATGACCGGGCCTATGCTCAGCTCTATGACTCGGAATCACGACATCGAAATTCAAGCCATGGCTAAACACGCTCCATTGAGGGCGAAATTGCTACAAATCTGCCCGCGTATACCCCGGATCCCGAATGCCAGTAACTCGGTAGATTACGATGTGGTAAAAAATCAGCCGTATGCAATAGCTCCCTTATCTTTCTGGTACCAGACCTCAGGGCAAGGAATTGTTAACTGATAAATTTTGCGGTCCCTAGCGAGGCTTTCCGCGATTAAGTACAGGCCTCTCGCTGAAACAAAACGGAGTGATTTCCACGTGAGTGTTCGAAAGCCCCAACAGTGAAATTCGCATCAGGATTTAACTTGGTTTATCAGTACATACTGTTGTTCAAGTCTGCAATGTGTGCTCGCGCTAAAGAGCCCACTTTTTAATGCGAGGAGTTTGGCATATGACCTCGAAGGTAACGTAAAATAGTTATATCCCGATCGTCTCAGACAAGCTACTGTCTGGTCCGGCCGACTGACAGGTGAGACAACTCTCGGGCCACGCTGGCTGAGATAAGAACTCAAGTTTAGGCAAGAAGACATACGCCTTAGTTTCGACGGATTATCACCAAGGAGCTTACATGAAAGTGTGGAGCAAGAGCAGCGTTCAAATTACCAATATGAACGAGGTGCACAAATATACCAATAACGTGAAAGTCGTCGCGGTGTGCGCATTACCACCTAGAGCAGAAGGGAGTCCCCACGAGGTACTTTCTCGAGGCCCAGTCTAGGTCGGTAGATCCACTGTTGGCTGTCCGGATCTTTCAACGTGTGACGATTACCGGGGGTGCTGAGGCTATGTGTCATCTACGATTCTGCACGGCCCGGGTGTGGCGCCCTGCCAGAGCAGGCACCTGTTGGGGAGCTAGGCGATAGGTCGTGCAGAGACAGCAAGCCCCGAGATTCATTCGAATGTATGCTACCTTTTTGTAAGCCTATTTAATCATCTTGGCCAGTTATTACCCCAGTGATTCTAGAACAGATGCTGAGTCTCCGCGATTCTGATAAAAACCGTGCATGTGATAAGATCAGTTCATAGCTCGCGTTGAAAAAAACGGATGCTTGCTTCTCGATTGCGCTCGCGTGTTTTCAGACCATAACCACTAGGAAGCCGATGGGGGGAGCTGGCAGTCGGAGTTCGAAGACTGTACTGCGCTTTCCCGGAACATCTCTCCCATACCCCTCTTTATTGCAAGGGGTCATATGCCTCGTAGCGGGTCAACTCGGGTCGGGATCTAACGAGGGCAACCTGTACCTTAATCCTGCGTTCTAGGGAGAGGGACTAATGGCAGCATGGGGTCGGCGCATGTACCAGAAAGATTTTGTTGAGATGTGATGTGCCTAATGCCAAGCTCAGCGGAGTCCTCGAGTACTAGCCACTTAACATCGGGTAGCAAGTGGTCTTACGGGCGTACGTTATCTTCGAAGGTCTTACGAATATCTAGCAACAATACGGGGCATAAGCACCTGTTGCTGCACTGACAATTATGTCTTGCAGATAATTTTCGTAGTTTACAGTGAAGTTCTGCTCCTGTCATGTGAGTCGCAGAGCCCGCCCAAGTCATAAGTATCGGTTGCGAAAACATCCCCTTGGGTGTGCGGCTTATGAGAAACCGTATATCGAAGTTTGCTCTGTTGGTCAGAGGTAAAGATTTGCACATACTGAGCCTGGGTGAGGGACTTCACGGGCTTAGCGTCTGTGACAGTCGCTGTTAGCTCTTAGATTGATTATCTCAGAAAACGTTAATTCGGTAACCTGGTCCGGCCTATTATCACTATAGGATAAGTTGGCTGATGCTCCTTGGCCCCATCTTAACACACAAACAGGGCTTTAATTCTTTTGCTCCCATGATCCTTCGCGGGATATATATGGCACTATCGGACGAAGGAGAATCAGCATCTTGATAATCCAAACACAGCACTAGAATTGTCCTGACCAGACAGTCCAGGCATGTAGAATGTCTTAGTTCACGGTGTACTTCCGGAAACTTCATTAGATACTGTTACCAATACGGCAGCAAGCTGTTTTATATGGAACTTATGGCAGTCCTAAATGGGGTCAAGTAGAACGTTTAGAGCGTACGCGAACATAGCCTAGAAGTAAATTGAAGAAGTATAAGACTCACGTGGCACCCTTACAGTCAACTGAGCCTAAAAGAACATGTGCTCGCCCTCACGTGCTGGCGTTTGAGCATTAAATCACTTAGGAGTGGACAAGTATATGCTCTTTTACGTACCTTACGACGTGACCGGGAGGCAGTACATTACCACTCCGCTAAAACGACTATGAGTTCCTACCTTAGCTTAAACCAAATAATTGTCCCACGTCCAGTACGCTCCAGCCTCGGCCCTGGTCAGGGATACGGTATCGTACGGAGTCACCCAAAGCATGAGGGATGCGTCGTCACACTTCTTATACTGTAACCTGGGATAGAATATCGAGCGTAACTATCTTTCCATTTTAGGTCCAGGCTTTCCGATGAATCAAGACGGAGTCATTGATTTGTCTTCACCCTTGGTGAATGTCCTCATATGTCGCAGGGGGGTTGTGCAAGTTGCTAGGGAGATATCGGGATCGGCGGTAGACATTCCTTCAGTTGACCACTAGACCAAACAGGGACGAGGTGAAAACTGCTAACGCCCTAGGAATGATACTATTGGGAAAATACAATACTGATCAGGGTGCGATGGCGTGCCCGCCTCTACGTACACCGCACACTAATAGACGGCGGCAGTCTCTCAATAGCGTGGTGACTATAGGAGTTGGTCCTGGTACTGCTGTGTTGCGGAGCTGAGAATATAACCATGAAGCTCACAACAAAATTCGTGCCAGCGGTGAGTTTCGACAAGTCCCAGTTGATCGGAGGACCCTACAACGGGGGAGCCGTGGCCCCAAGATAGCATGCAAACCTGTACAACTGCAGTGCGAACCCAAACCTAGAGCAACATGGCCGACGCTGAGGTGGTAAAAAGACCCCTGTGGATTCGCATTTGAATCAACTCCGGCACGAATGCGTACTGCACTGATCTGCACGCTTAACTCCAAACTCCCCCACATGGTCAACTCTTTAATCCACGAGCCGTTCATATTGATTAGTGTGTACAGCTTTATTCCAGAGACGTAGCCACTCGGTAGACCATGCGCGTAAGAAATGATTATCCATTCTCAGTTGGGATCTCGGTTGAGCTAAGCCGTCTCTCACCAGGCTTACAGCGGATTTCTCGAGGACTTCTTTCGGAAACTTTACTACGGGAAGCAGTCATCACATCCCTGGTTAGCCGGAGTCGTAATCTAGCATGGCTCCCGGCGGCCGAGCCCCGAATCCGTCAGTCGGAGCGTGGAGAGGTCTATAGCTGTTTGCGTACTTGGATTGGCGGTCTCGTGTCCTACTAACTGCACCCACGTTGCTCGGGGCACCGGATAGGGCATTCGTGGGGGTGTTTTCCAAACCCCATACGGGCCTTCTCATCGGATTGGCATTCTAGCTGTTGCTGTATTGCTTGTGTGCTAAGCATTACATTGAAGACTAGTTGCGAACACCGTGCAGGACGAGTCCCTTGGTCTCACCCCGCACGGATATTTCAAGAACTCAACAGTGAAATCTTCTTTAGCAAGAAACTACAGTAGAGGCACTGAGCCCGGTACGGAGCTTCCTAAGGAGCAGGGGATTGCGAGGCCCATCTCGAAGAAGCATTCCGGAGTGCTTTCTGTGAATCATTATTATAATTATAACTGGAGGTGTGTGTACAGGGGTCGCAGCGTTATTATGTCGAGAAACACCGCCGGAAAGCCGTTCTAACTCACAATTACACCAAGGCTACGTCGAGATACGGCGCTCGGGGAACGGTTGCAGATGTGACGAATCAGGATTGGAAGTTGGTGAGTCCGCGGACGTAGGAAGACTCTCGGATCTTCCCGCACGCAACCGTCATTACTGCCGAAAGGACTGGAGTTATGTAGCTCGAACTAGACTTCATCAAAGATGAGTTAGTGTTGGGCTGTGAATGTTCGTCCGAACGCCTCGATCTGTACAGCTTTTCACAGATGGACAGATGAACGAGGTAAGTCCACGCTCCCACATGGTTCCGTAAGTACTATCCCGTATAGCGCAGGTCGAATCGGCCCTATTTATGATCTCTCGAATTGGATTGGTGATCTCAAACCACACCTGGAGGGGCTGTTAGGTACCGTTTGTATCCATTCTTCTGCACTGCTGTGGATACCCCACTGCAGGCAGGTTCCGGTGCAATGCATAAGACCGTTAACTCCTAATATTGGGAGGTAAGACCCCGGGAATTTGACCTTCGCTGCTAGTTGTAGGAGATTGTGAACCGCTCTACGTACCTAACACGTCTCGGGCGCAACAGGACGCCGGACCCCAGGATACCGTCGATCTTGCTGTTCAAAGCTCCATGCTCGGATACGCACTGGAATCGCAGATGATTGAGGATCTGACGCAACTCTCCCTTTAGAACCCGCTCGCAGGCATGAGGACACCTCTTCCGACTATATCGCCTCCGTGCAGCACTTTCGTATGACTTTTGGAGATCACGGTTTAACACTAAAAATAATGCAATTAATTCTATCGGTATAGACTGCCATTAACTTCTCGGTGGGAGGCATTTCTGTAGTCAGTTCTAATAAGGGCTGTAAGAGCGATGGCACTCTAAGGTCGTTGTTGTCGTACTTGAGTGTGCATACAGTACACCCTGTCGCTTGTGTTCCTTACACAGGCCAGTTGTCTCGCGATGAGCCCACCAGCCTTACCTATCTATACTATAAGTTAGGGCACAAAAGAGAATTGTCCTGGCGAACAAGTATTACAGGTCAATACGCTGACGGAAATATCGCTGAAACCCTCTCCGTCTACATCGTGGTTTTCCATAAACGTGCTACGTCTTTGCCTGGTTGCGAACGGGCCATTCGTATCATCTACGAGGCGCTCAATAAAAAGGAACACCGTGGTCCTAATATACCGCACAAATTGAACTGGAGGCGAATTCAAGTTCGGATGATCCTGTGACCAGTATTGTCAAAGGCCACCTGAGTGGAAAATTAAAAACGACACTTATGAGAGGCGCGTCCGCCCATAACCCGCCCACGTGCCGTAGACGGGTGAGTTATGAATTTTGTTTACTGTTTATACGTTCCAAGGCAAATACAAACCCCTCGTGTCCCCCAAATATTGTTCTCGGCATATTATATCCCTCCTACATCAGTATTCACGGTACTTGTCCAGAAGGAAATGCGAAGAAATGTAAGACGCCGTTGAGCTCCTCCTAAAACACAATCTTGGTCGACCGCGTAATCCCTAATCTCCTCAATTCAAGTGTCGTGGGAAAGGATGCTAGAAATCAGGTGTTTATACAGAGAGCGATAGTATAGATGCACGGATCCACTCTGAATAACAGGGCAAGTGGGAGTGGCCGTTATCACTAAGTGATTAATCTTTGGCGGCGTGAGGATCATAAAGGATAGCGGCAAAGTACGTTCTAGCCCGGTAGCTGACGCTTAGGAGGGTAGATATCCTAGGCGGGGCAGGCTTAGATCGTCGCCACAGACATCGGCACTTTTAGCATTACGGCCTATGATAGCGAGGGGCATTCTTTGCTGTTTGATCGACCCCTACATCAAGGCCGCCTAAGGCTACATGCAATATCTTCCAACATACCGTAGGAAATCTACGAGGAGCTCTCACTACTAAAAAGGTAGCGAATCCCTAAAACAAGTTTGACGACCTGATAGAATGAAAGCGATCAGTGCCTGCTACTAGGAAAGGCAATAACGACTCTGGATCTACAGCCATTCGCATACCCATGGCAGAGAACACTGTAAGAGGCATTTCTTCCCGGTCCGAAACGAGCGTGTAGCTAAAATCTAGAAGGCCGCACATTAGTCATCTCTAGTCCCACACAAGCGGACTCGACACCACTTCAGCCGATCTCTAAGCGCGCGACCACATGTGTACCCCGGACTCGAGAGGGGCCTGTAGCAATGTTCACCGGACTCTCTGCATGCAGTGTACCCCCACTTCGGTACGTTGATCAGAAGGGGCGGGTTATACTTCTTCCTGCGAGGTCTTAAACATGAAGACCTTCGTGTAGTCACGTGACCAAAAGCATATCGGATAAACTTGTACGAGAGGGTCTCGCGTATGACCAAGTCGCACTTGGCACATAGCTACCGAGACGAAATCAAAGTGCCAATAGTGCCGGAAACGGTGTGGTTCAACAGTGTGAGTTAGCTTGGTTTGGAAGCTTGTGATAATTTAGTTATTTAGATCTGATCTTAAGACAGCAGCTGAACGTGTCCGTTGGGGCCCACCAGCCCCGACCTGGAATTGGAAGCTCGTACTTATCGTTCGAACGTTACCTCGTGCGTTCTACGAGAACGGCGATACAGAACTATTTTTTGGTCATAGCGTGAGGCGTGGTCCCAAAAAAGCCACTCCCTGCAATACGGGTACGCGTCAAGTTATGCCTGAAATCTGCATCTAACTCCTTCCGGACGTAGTAATAACACCAAGTCCCTACCTGTGCGCGACATGACCATCCAATATCCAGGCCGCTAGGCACATTCCGAGGCGCCGGCTAACAGCCCTATTCGGCCGATGGCACATGCGATTCGCATCAGTACGACACACGGCGTCACAGTCAATATCCGCCAATCTTATGGGAGCGGCCGACTAGGAGCGCAAGCCAGATTTGGTTACAGCTATAGACATCAACCTTAGACGACTGTGTCGCCGGCGATTCTACATTGGTCCGAACTCTCTTAACGTGACTTCCCAGTTTCCCGCACGTGTGGATCCGGCAACCGGAATTGCGAGATGCCCGAACGTTATTAGATTCCAGCATGTAAGTAAACTTATCATAACCCCCGTACGACATTGAAAGCAGCTTAATCATGCCTCGGGAATATAGGACTTCTTGGTAGCCCAGTGTCTCCTACTAAATGATGCGTATTCTTTCGAGGACACAACAGGCATAAAGGGCTAATCCGACTTGCGATCGTCGATTGAAGTACCTACTAGGAACTGGACTACGGGCTAACTTCGGAGAGTGTCTGATGATATCTCGGAATACGTTTGCACAAGCCAAGTGGGAACGATGAAAATAGCCCGAGATCGACTGTTTTGCCTGGGATGCAAAGGTAGTGGACAGGGCCGAAGGGCCGTAAGTCCTAAGACCGATTTATAGCCAAAAAACTAGGACCCTATAATATTTTCTACCCTAGCATAGCGCCCGTCTTTTATAACAATCCCCTGGATGCGTATTGGTGATTGGGGGAGATGGACCGAGGTTGTCGATGTAGGTCTCTGCGTCGGTGCGCTTATACCATCAACATCAGCTATAGAAATGGAACGCGACCTGAATCCGCCCCTTGCTCTCTACAGTTCGGCTCACGCTACATCAACTTACAGACTGCGAAACGCGCTCTCAGTTATTATCTGGACGGGGAGACCTTTTGCGCCAGATCAATCTTAGGTTTGAGCTTATAGCTGAATACTGAAAATAATGCTTTGAACACCGTTGCCATCCCGCTTTTGGATGGTATCTTAAGTGTTTATACCCGCGTGGTATCTTGAAGACGAGGGTAGCCCCGGAGTTGCCGGACACAGAAAGGTATCGTGGCTACGGCGAGACCCATCATAGACTACCCACGGGCTGAGGTGCATGAAAATACCGTCTTTGGGTCATTTCAGATTGTTGCAGAAAGACAGGACCTAGAAATGGTGCTTCGAACTGGGTGTCGACAACTGCATTACGATAGTCTTGGGACTCAGTGCGAGGGTTCGCTAAATAAAGTATTGCGAGGTATGATGGGGTCGGAAACTTGGCGTTAACCTCGTGTGATTACCAGGTGGAATTATTAAATGATCATGACCCACCCATCGCTTGTAAGATGAAATACGGCTACTGGAAGTTCCGTCAAGTTGGCCAATATGGGCGAGTGCTATCGCGAATCCACCCGTGCCCTCCGGCTGGGCATGTGGATCACTCATAATCGATTGGAGAAGAGAATCTTCGCTGCCCGCAGAACATCCCAGGCCCAGACCCGCAAACGAGCCGCTACTGCATTCATGATACAAGACGAGTCGGAGGACTGCTACGTCATACAGTATATTATGGTAATCAAAGACAGTGGGTTAAGCACATTATTGATTGAGATGTTGTGCGGGTATCGACTGTCCGTCGGAGTATCGACATGTTAAGAGGATATCTCAGTGGAAGTTTTTACTAGCCTATAAACACGCGTTGGCGTCAAATCAATCACTGGGAAATGAAAATTGAACTAGGTGTATGGATATTCGGCGGTACGTAACCCAACGATTTCGCAGGGCAGTAGGTCGTGATGCGGCCGGCTAAACCTGCTGAGGATTTATAGGGAAGCTCTGGAGACAGGAACCGCCAGCCTTGGAAATACGTACACGAAGAAATAGCTCGCGTACTGTTTCCTCATACACAGGCAGAGTGTGCCGCATAACTTAGTACTGGCTAAATGCTAATCCGGTAGGGGGACTGTCTCAGTGCTAATAGGCTCTTATGTCCTCTGTGGTGCCTATTACACCTACACATCCACGGCGACGCCAAGAGGGGGTGGGAATCTCGCTCCGGCCTCGTTTTAGTGCGCTACAACCGGCACCTAAGGCCTATTAAATTTAAACGAACATCATACAGAGAGTGGAAGTACTACAATACCGGACACTTCCTCCGGCGAAAGCATATGTGTGTACGCAAGTGAGTTGGCAACGCTTCTAAGATAAACGCCGGTCTTAGGTGCCGTTAGCCAGGTAGGCAGAGCCGGAGGGAGATCTACTCGGGGAGATGGCAGTTAATTAGATCCTGCACGCTCAATGGCGTCGAGTAGTGGGAGCCCAGAAATGCATTGACCGGGTGGAAGTCGTCGCCTTATAGCTAAGGAGTACGTGATGCAACAGAACTGTTGATTGACTCCATTTCTAGGTCATCTGTTGTTTAATTGCAGACCCCGTCTCCTAATAGTACGCACACAATTTCGTCCCTAGGTTTGCACAGTAGACAGTCCATTATAAAAATTATTGTTCCTCACATTATCCCGGCCGCAACGCTGAGGGACTTCAAGCTTCGAATAGGCAGCAATGCCTGACACTTAAGACAATTGGTATACTCAGGCGGATGTAGGTCCAACATTCCCTGAATTCAATGTCCCCGGGTTGGTAGGTATCTTTTAGCACTAGCCTCCGAGAAAAATCGATGTGCGCGAGTTGCCTTAGATTGTCGTACTGCTGCACCTTACATTTGGTGGACCTTTTATAAACCTACCCGATAAGATTAAGAACGCATCCGAAGGCTCGAAGCATGTACATATTGTGTCAAAGCCGACTGGTCTGCCTAGGGGGGATAACTGGAACGATGAGTTCGACCGAGGCGAAGTCAAACCAGCAGGGTTTTAGTCTAACACCCCCGAAGTAACTTGTCTGTGGCATATATTCTGGCTCTTAAACGACGGTGATGTGTTTCATGGTCTGACGAGAAGGGGTGCTGTCCTGGGCTTTCTGCAGGGATAATATTCCCACGCAAGATCGTTTCGATGCGTCTTGCACTACAATGCGATCCGTCTTATATTCCATCCCTTAGCACCCGAGCTAAACAAGGGGTGGGCTGTCTTGCCTTCCTGGCAGTAGAACGGGTATAACTGTATGGCTGACGTCTAAGATACATTCAATATTGCTCGGCGGGTTGCTCGTTCCATTAGTTGGCCAGGAGGATTTATGCTTATTGGAACAATTGCAAACAATCTCGGGACGGACAGACCCAAACTAGTTCGCGAAAGAGACGCTATTGCCCGATAGATTAGAACACTATAATAAGAAATCTATCGGCCGTATGACCCATCGCAGCTATTGACGTGAAGAGTCGAGCCATGCGTTTGGTTCAAACGGCTACACTCATATCGCTACTGACTTCATTAACGATTCGGGCTTTGTTTCGGACCGTCTATGCAAAGACTTACTCACGCAGTCAAGTAGTGTATTTCATAGAGTTCGTGTAACACCCTTAAAATAGATAATAGAAAGATTCCCTGACACCCAACAATATAGCTCCAGTTAATCTCCTTGCTATAAGGAAAAATTCCCACGATGAGTGCACGTACTTCCAGTGGGCCACCAACGGTGTAACCACAAAGCTTTTTAGACACTCGGTGGCAATCACGTAACAACTAGAGTAATAACGCGACGGTGACACCCCTGGATTCCACGTAGCAACCATTCGTTCCATAAGACTAAGAATCAAGCTATCTACTAAGGACTCCGTTTTCTACGAACTAAAGGGTCACCGGCAGGAAGAAGAACTGCGGTCTTTTGCACCAAGTGCACGGGGCGGCCGGCACGTCCGTTCCTGGTGTTTGCACATTCCCGCAATATCTGCTAGCGCTGATTTCTAAAGCCTTAGACATCTGCATTTATCCAGGCATTTCGTATGTACCAGCCAACAGACAAATGTTAGCCTGGAGGAGGCCCTGTTTCTTTCTATCTTTCGTGCGTCCCTAGAAACCAGAGTCTAGACCGAAGGGCCCCGATGCATGCATCACCAGTTTCGGGGTATAGCGGTGCAAAAAGACTTTGAACCGACTTATTATATAGAAAGTGAAATTACTATATATTCCGCGACCACGCGTGATTGGCTAGAGGGCACATTTTCTGACAGCTGATACGTGGGAACGGAGCACACATCCTTCGCTAATGCCAATGTGAGGTTTTAGTGCTCCCCGCTATACCGAATTATGGGAACCGTATCTACTACGCATCAACCAATACTTCTTAAGCTTCACGAACTCCACTTGCAGGACAAACGGTTAGAGACATCATAACCATAGCGCAGTTATGCGAGGTAAGTAGGATTCCCCTGTCTCGGGGTACTGGGCTAGTACAAAACTCTCCGATAGCGCATAGTTACCTATGTATTGCTAAAAGGAAAACGTATTCCCCGAATGCAGGACAGCCAGCCCACCCACCCAGGGAAATTGAACCCGGGCAAGATGTGAAGGATCTGCCCGTGAGCCATAGTCACGGGTAGAGCTTAAAGGCGAGCATTTGGCCTGAGTCAGTTCGGAAGTCTCCCATGTCCTACAACGACTGTCTTTGAACGATGAGTCTTGTATCAGGGACACACCGCTGCAATAGATCAATTTATCGCCTCTTTACTAGAGATAGGGCACGCGCACGTTCTGCAGCCGTGTCAAATCGCTCGCCCGGGCGGCCAGGTATATTGTGAGAATCTTTCCACGACCTCCCAAACTAACTCCGTCTTGCCAAACCTCGTACCGGTGGTAACACTTTTTGCCCGACGGCATCTAAACCGTCCCGGATTACTCGTGGTGAGTTCACACACATCCTCAGATGACGCATTGCCTCTCGCAGGCAACGCCAGTTTTGCGCCCAGGACGGCCCGGTTGCTTGGCTAATGTGATTTGCCAGATGACGATGAGGTATCCAAAGGTTTCCAAGACTTCCGACCTGACATAGACAAGATGGGAACCTCACTCACTGACTCGAGCCATTCAGTTCAAGTCTTCGACCAACGGTTCTTGGCGCAACCCCCCGCCGTAACAAATAAAGTGACTGGCCAACAGACGCGGTCAGGGGATGAAATGCCCGAACACGCCATCAATACTGGTTCCCCAACAATCAGCCATAGGACTTGATTGCACTCACATCAGGGCGGGTCCGCTCGGGTGATGCCATGAAGTTCTAACGTCGGCTATGTCTTGGGATCACTCTGTGACCCGAAAGCCTCAAGATAACAAGCGAGGGCGGGACAACCAGGAGAGCGATAAGACTGTTAACGTCCCCTCGCTAACATCGACGAACATTTAACGCCGCGATATAACTCGGCATACTCTTTCCCTATTGTCATCGCTCTATAAACGGAACACTCCAACTTTTACTGTGTCCTGCCTCTGTCATTCGCAAGGTGAGTTCATCATTAGCCTAGCGAAAATGGCGGAAATCCCTCAAGCTGCCTAGCTTAGATGAGCAAGGCTGTATTGGACGTGATTTATAAGGCGCTCTCACAGCGACAATTGTTAGGTTTGATTCTCGTGGTTGTAAATCGGCACGAGAGCGTATCTTTCAATACACAGTCGAGCAGTTTAAAGGGATCTGTCGCTTTCCTTGCGGTCATGAGCCGCTTGCGCTAGGGTACAAGAATCCACGGCGGTGGGAGATCCTAGGTAATCAACCGCACCGGGATCCTAAAAGTCGGTCCCTAGTAAAAGAAACGTTAAGGCTATGACTGCCACACGTGACTGATCCGTACAAATTTTCGAGTATACAGACTATACAAGCCCTCCAACCCTGGGAAGCCAGAAATCAATATGCTTACACTAAGCGAAAAGGACAAAATATACCCCTATCAGGGGCGTCGGAAACCCCTGGAACGTGTTTAAACCCAAGCCCTAACATCTCGGTGTTCCGACGCGCTATTTGCCCCATCCATGGATATGGGTCATAAGCGCTTAGGATTAACGATAACATACAACAAAGCTAGAGCGTACCCAACAAGTGACGAGTCTTTAAGGGGTTAGGTCTTGCATCATAAACGAATAAAAAATATGGTCGTTGAAGGTTCATGTTTGACAATGTCGTTGTCCTGTAGGCTCACCATAAGTTGAGTGTCCCTTATTATGCCCACAAGTAGAGTGTATTATAAGGAATGGTTGTCGGTGGCAAGCAGTAGCGGGGCCATACAGTGGGCGTATCGTACTCCGGATTATGGACACCCAAAAGCTGGGGCCTGGTGGTTTTCTCACCGCGCCCTACATTGGACTCTTATTGACCAAATGCTTTTACACGCTATGAAGAGAGCCGAAGCTTGCGGTCAACAAAACATATCCGGAAGCTTCTAACTGGACCCCTGGAGTTGTCGAAGCTCGAGGGTGTTTGGCTTTGACGTCCGATCCAATGTCTCAAAAACGAGAACGAGATGCTAGACGATCCCACGGAGGCGATGTGCCAGGCGAGATCATGTCACTATCCTGGATAGCGGATCGGCCCAACTCAGCTTATTATCCTCCCTCTCTTGCAGAACGTACCGTTCCTGTGAAGGGTGTAGACGGATTGGCTCCCATAGCGCAGATCGGGGACCAAGAAACGATGGCAGGGTACTCAACCCGTGGACTGGCTCGGACGCAACCCAGACCCTATTTACGCTGTGCGTGAGCCCCCGTCACAGCTAAAGATTCGTGGAGTATGCTTAATATCCTCCACCAATGTACGACCTCAAGACGGTATGGCACGATGCATCTTAGTACCTACGACAGATCCTACGACTCGTCTACATCCTAGAGCCATCGAGTTCGCCGAAGTGTCGGTTCGATTCGTCCTGGAGGGCGACATCACTACACTAATCCAGCCCTTCGAACTTGGCTATAGGAATCTCTAGAGTCGACGATACGACCAGGGCGAAGGCCAGGAATATCTTTTACACTAAGACCGTAAAAAGCTATCTGAGTTCCGGATGGTTAGCGCGATGCCTGTAGCTATTGTGGCCCCTGTGAGGACGTTCCTCTTCCGAGAGATCGGGCCCGGTTATCCTGATTGCTTTAGCCCGGGGGACATAATCCCGGTAAGACCCATGCGCGAATTTGGCGTTTTCGAGGCGCTCCCCCAGTATATCAAACTAGTGCAGTCAGATTATAGAAAGAATATTGAACGAGGCATCCGGGTGGCGTGGACTTTAATCATAATCGCCTGAACGGAAAACCGCCCTACAAATTTTTTAATTGCAACGGTACGAAATCTGTCGTTTTGTTACATAAGCTCAAGCAGGCTCCACCCCAACTCGGTCGCATTATGGCTGCGAAACCACACAGCCCTATCCACAGCCCGGGGCAGATCTAATTTGCAAATAGCCTCAGTGCAAGCAAGAGAAGGGCCCACACGAAAGCCTGTACTATATTCCTAGCTCACAGGCGCACCCTTCGATATTGCTGGCAATTCCTCTCTCTTTCCGCGAGGGACCCGGCAAGGTTTTCCCACTTTGAGGTCACTTCTCTACAGGGTTTGAGTACCGCCTTACGTACGAAAATAAGGATTACGCTGTACTCTCAGAATTCGAAACGGCCAGTAGTCACACTCAGAAAAATTCCAACACATTGTCTTACAGGGGAGTGGGTGTCTATATTCGATGTCTTAGGTCCGCTGGGGCTCGCTGGCTACAACACGCCCAAATGTTTGGGAGCTGGTGGACCGTCCGCCACTGGACAAAGCTCGAGTAGGTTGGTTAGAGTACGTTACTACTACACGGATGCTATGCGGAGTGCCGTAGACCGGTACTCTATATCTGGGCAGACTGCCACGATCTCTCGTTATATCTTCCAGTCCAGATATAACTGGCCATCGAAATCATTGTCTTGACTTCTTGTACTTAGCTTTCTGATCAGCTGTGTTTTAGTTCACCCTGATAATCACACTTACTGCGGCATATTGATGTACTGCGCCGGCGGCAGTACCTCCCGACTAGGGTTGGTCTACTCTCGAACAAGGAATACACTCACCCACACCCATTCCTAACGCAGGGCGACCAGCAAGCGACCATTCAGGCATATAACCGCCACGGGCGCCCGACACGAAATAGGTTACACCGCTGTCATGAGTAGGCCATTAGGGAGACGGGAGTAGTTGTCCGGTAGCGCCAGGCTTCGCTTCGAATCTCCCTTTCTTTCCGTCTTACTCGTCCAAAACGTCACGATGACTAAAATTTTACATATCGAAGCAAAATTGGTAGAAAACATTGCTCCAGGCTAAATCATGTCCTGACGATGCCCGTAGGCTCTCGTACTATAACGGATTGACGATAGCCTTAACTCATTACAGCGGGGGAGTCAGTAGGGTGGTGCATCCGTGTGTTCTTATGGTTTGAAGCCGTCAAGCGCTCAGTACGAACTTCAGTTATAGAAGGACCGAGTGCCCCGTTAAGGTCAGCCGAGAAGCTCGTATCAAGGGAGGCCGCCCAGCCGCTTTGGCTAACCCCACGGACCAACACAACTACCTGACTCAATGATGTTCCCCCACATGTCAATCCGAGGGTCGTTTTTGCAGGCTGGTTCGAAATTCAAGTACGCAAACATGCGGAGAAGCGTTATACCTAGCGAGACCACAGGCTCTCATACAGTACCATGTTGCGTTGAAAAAGTTAAGGGCATGCCCATTAATTTCGAAGGAGCCCCATAGCTATAGGTGAAGGGCTTCAAACTGGAGATCCCGTTCAGCATTACACGCGAAGGGCTCACGCTCGCCGTCGGCGTTAAGGGGCCCTTCCGTTCGGAAGGTTACGAAAGCAGTAATACGTTATCTGTAGGGAATTCTGAGATTCTCTACGAATACGGACCGTAAACCTTCTCTGTTCAGCACGCTCGCGATGGCTAGTAGATCCCAGTCGATTTTGATTGCACGGAGAGCTATGTCGCACGTGTGCGGTAAAGCCCATCAATTTTGGCGTATAACTCGAGTGATGGACCCACCTCTCAGCTGACCAATTAGGATGACTGCGCCGGGTTACTTATTGGAGTATGACGACGAGCTTCGTACTTTCCTGGCATGCTTGGTTCCGCTTCTCATTCCGCAGCACTTGAACAATACGGGATCGCCTCAAGGCTGACAACTAACACGCATCCTGGAAGAAAACGAGAATTATTAATTTCATAAGGGCTTCCAGTCATCAATCTGCTTCGGTATTGTATCCTTTGGTAGGAAATGAATGTAAGGCTCTATCAAAGATGTGGGCCCATCCCAACACACTAGGCCAGTCTCAAACAAAAAAGTACATCCTCGGGAATCATTTGCATGGTAGTCTAAGGGCTTATACCTTAGGAACCGAGTTGCAGTTGGATCTCAATGTGAGTAACGGTCGATGGGACCGAAAGGGATGCCATTTGAGGACTGACAAACGTGGGCCTTGCTTACACGGTCACTTTAGTCCCTCTCCCGACGAAGCTCTAACCACCCCATAACTTTTGATTGCTATGATTCCAGCTGTAAGTCCCTAATTGCCAACTCTGTGAAAGCTTGTGCCGTCCTGGCTGGGAGAGCTCTGACACTAAAGGAATAGGTTCACCCATAGTTCGAACGCAAAGCCGAGGAGTGTTTCGCTACTCGAGCAATAGCAAATACGCCTGTCGACGAGACTTGTTCAGGGCTTATTTTAAGAGGAGGGGCCATGCTAGGTAACGGCTGAGGGAACAACAGCTACTTCGATCGCGTACAGGTTAACCACCCCAGATGTAGTCGCGTATCAGGCCGGCTCGAATAACACGGATTTAAGTAGCTGCTCGGCGAAAAAAAGGACGTTATGAATTGGCCTAGGCTAAGCGGTTAGGATCTTCGAGTTTGAGTTTCAATTTGCCCGGGTGCGAGTAATAACTGGGGACAAAAACAGTGGTTTACGAAGTGTGTTGTGTGGCTCAGTTTAATAAGCTCTTGGGCGTCGCACGCCACCCGGCAGTGCGCTTTATTTTCATTATAAGCCCAGTTGTTAGGACGCACTCCTGACAGTGGCGGCAGTCAGCTAGCTGATCGTCTGGGGTTCGAGGCCCGTCGGGATGCCTCTTAGATTGACGGTGTGACCCCTGATAAGCTTAAAGGCCAGGGTCATCGTACAGGTGGAAGGCCGACATGAAGCTACATTTGACTCAATTGCATGACGCTCTATGGCCAGCGGCACGCAGACGAAACAAATCGCGAGCCCAGATATGCGCGCTGTACTGAAACCGTAGCTGAGGCTGGGGGTTCGGTCTCTCCTCAATGATAGCAGGCTGTCACTTCTGATAAGTTTTATAATGCAGACCTTTGTGAAACACCGCTCGGCACTCCAAGTTCTGGTTACTCTTTGAACGTGTCTCTGGGATAAGACCCGAAGCCATCTATAGGGATGCTACGTTAGCAATTTGTAAGTGACCCACGGCTGGGGGCCTGGCCGAGCCCTGTCCTGCAATGGAACGGGTATCGTCCCCCCCTCGATAACCGTACGGCGACAACGATGGACACGCAGCCGCTAACGGCCTGATTGCTAGACAAAGAGGCTCATGAGGACGCGTCCACAATGTGTTTTAGCACTTATTTAATGCTCCATTAATACGCGATCGAAAGGATCATATGAACGAATGTACGGCCCGTATGGTTGCGAATTACAAGATCGTAGCCCTCGATCTTGGAGCATTGCAACTCCTTTAGTACTTGCGTCGTAGTACTATACCCCGGCCTCCATGTTTCATTCATGTTTTACTGGATGCTTTAGTAATGCAATTAATCTATCAAAACACCTTCGGCAGTAACCCAAAAATTGGTGAACGCCACCTAGATTCCGATCTTATCTGCGGTTGGCATTTATATCTCGGGGTATCGAAACTGCTAAAACGGACTCGGTTCGGCGGGATTTACGATAGGATATCTGGGCGTATCTTCTTCTGTACCTCGTAGTATGCTCGCGAGCAAGAGCTCAGAGAAATCCGACTTTATCTTTCAGATGCGCTACGTTGTGAGCTGGCTTTAGCTCGGCGGTGATCCGTAGAAAAGCATTCTCACGGGCGGGCTTCGTGGCAGAGGCATTA
Source organism: Callorhinchus milii (assembly GCF_018977255.1). Taxonomy (NCBI): domain Eukaryota; kingdom Metazoa; phylum Chordata; class Chondrichthyes; order Chimaeriformes; family Callorhinchidae; genus Callorhinchus; species Callorhinchus milii. The sequence goes on from NW_024705081.1 coordinate 64,398, forward strand.
TACCTGTATAAGTTGCACCCTATTAACTAACCACCCCTTTCTGGCATAAGCCCCTGAGAAGCGCGTATCCTTATGGAACTGAAATGAGAGTAGGTACTTCCCCGTGTACACTGCGCCCACAAAGAGTCCATGCCTGAATTTAGTATACAATAGGATCATCGCTCTTGCGGACTGATATTAGGCACGGTAGAAGATGGACGTGGCGGAGGATGACAAGCGCACCATGCATAAACTCACTTGGAGTCCATCATTTCTGGTGCGTTTTAGATCCCTCTACCTTCATCCTAGTTGCTTCCAGCGGGCGAAAAGCTCCAACGAATGCGAAACTGCCATTATCCGTAACCGCAAATCACATAGCCCTCTTCCCTCGCGCAGGAGACCAAGCCGACAATCGCGTGTATGCACCACAGGAAGTACCTTTTTAGTAGCTCAGCAATGCCGTTGCAAATAGTCCCCAGGTATCGAGCCCGTCTTCCATCGATCAGCGAGGATTTGCCGGAGAGATCTAGGTGACGGACGTTCCTTGAAGGTTGTTGTAGTCAATGGCGACTTACTGAAAATACCGGGGTTGTAAGTACGCCGCGTTAAGGGCCTGACCCGCACGGCGCAGCTCCACTCGAAACACAGAATTCTGGGCATTGAAGCGACCGGAAGATCCGACTTGCTCGTCGAATGGTTAGATTCCTAAAGCCCAAGGTAGATGTGCTTTGAGCACGATAGGTGTCTACCGGGTTATGGTCGAGCGTATCTACATAGATACACAGAGGTACAGACGCGACTCGGGTGTCTAGTTACGATAGCGACAGACCTAGTGCCAATTAATATTAACCTCGTAAGCTTCGGGTCAATGTATTACGTCGTCTTACGCGCACGGCCCTTACACCAGCCTTACACTACTGAAAACGACTGCTCATAAAGCACGCGCGACCATAGGGAATTGCCAAAAGGAAGGTAAAAATGACTTGCTATTAGCATGACGTCCATGCAAGGGCGAGACGGCTATCAAAAACCGTTACGTGACCAAGGGCAGAGAAATAACTTTAGGCCTTGTGCAAATTCCGGAATGTATCCGTGGCGTGAAGCGATCTTTCCGCACGAACATAGCTCCTGCTCTATCTTCACTCACGAAAGTATCAATTAGAGCCCAGTAGCAAAAAGAGCGTAGAGTTGGTATCCCTGTGAGTGTCGCAATTTAGCCGCTGTACTGATCTATTATGCCGATTGCAGCCTGAAAGAATAACGATCACCACGGGCATGGCTCTCAGTAGGCAGGCGACCTAGCCACTACGTAGATAGACCATCTTAGAGTTGAAATGCATAAACGTACGCATTACTTTTTCGCAACGCGCCGTAATTACTACACTCCCAGACTACTCCCGATCTCATCCATATCGAATGGAAATCCCGCCAATCAGAACCCGCATTCTTCTGTCACTGGCGCCTAAAAGAAGACCAAAGACCTGCCCCTGGGGTGCCGGTCCCATCAATCTGATGGCAGGTTTTAGGTCCTAGCTCATGGAATTTGCGTAGCGGGACTGACCCGCCGAATTTATTAAAGGTTGCGGGCTCAATTTCTCACAGGCAGGTGGCCTGTAGATTGGTGTACTCTATTTTACTCCCCGTTAGGACCAGTACCCTAGAGGCTGTGTCGATACCCGTAGTTAAGCATCAGTCATGTCGTTGTGTCAAGGCCACCCGCCTTAATTGCCGATTAAGCTCCACGTTAGACACTGAATATGCCATGGTGACCAAAGGAAATAATCCCAGGAAAAGGGCTGTCATCTGGCTTGCGCGGTATAGACCTCCATCCATTATTACTTCTAACTGCAGCTGTTCGGCTGACTGCTAAGTTCGGGATTATTATGAGGAAAAAACTAGCGGCGAGAGGTATCATTACCTCGTGTGCCAATAGAAGAAAACTGTGATAGGCCTTCGGTCCGGGTGATGGCTGTACCAGTGTGGAAGCCTTTTGGCCTCAAGATCATGCCGCTTACGAAAGACGTCCCGCGGTAATCAAGCTAACACGATCATCGATGAAATTTGGTGAGTGATGGGCTTGGGAGGTAGTATAAGTGGGCGAGATGAACTTCTTTAGCCTAACTCATGCCGGTCTAGTGACCAAGACCATAAACAAGTATCCCGCACACAAGTTCGGGGCCTTGGGGGAGCCCTGACTTCGCTTTTCCATTGATTTCATTTTCCTGACAGTATACACGCTAGCCGAAGCGCAAGTAACTGCGCCAATAGTGTAGGGTACAACGACATCGGAGAGGAAAAAATCTTCCTGTTTAGGAATTGATAAATGAACGATCTACTGAGGCTGGCTGGATCAACGATCTGGACGAGGAATCGGCGTTTGGGAGTAGTCGCATGATTTATTGCTATCCTGAGCGGTGCAGCGCACATCACTACTAAGATCACCGTGGAAGTAGTTTTGGTCCAAACGGAGGTCTTAAACTAACATAGACCCGCGCCTTCTGGTGACTCAGATTTCTATGGGTTAAAGGTCTATCTACAGTTCGTTGGTGAGCCTGGCGCCATGCTATCTCTACGCTATTAAAACACGCTAGAATTTCACCTAGATGGAGACGGTCCCACTGCCGTGGTCTATAACAGGTGGTTAAATGTCAGAGAAGATTATAGCATCTAGTCACATCATTTAGTTTTGACTTGTTAAACACGACGGTGACTGGTCAGTAGCTTGACTGTCACCAGAAATACACACTGGGCCTGCAAGAAGGTTACACCCAATTCTCAGCGCGCGTAATGCCTATCACTGTCTATGTATCCCAGCTTACTGATCTGGACGACTACATATGCGTCGGAAATCTCATCCGGCGCCGTTCCCCGAGGGTAGCTAAGGGTGCAACTACCCGATACTCATCGCATAAAGGCGAATACGCAGCACGGCAGACACGGACCAGAAGGCGAAAAATGGAGATGACCGGCAATACACGCTGCAAGAAATGTGACCGACAGCGAAGTCTGTGTCGATGAAAGGCAAAGTGAGCATCCAGTTTTAATTGGCAATTCCTCGTACGTCCGCCACATGCCTTAACCGTAATTGAAATGCGCATGCTGTTGGGCACTCACGGACCCGAGCCATGTAACGAGGAAACCGCAGCGAGGGATCCCCTGCAACCTGTTGAAGTGAATTAGGAATGGGCACATTACTCTACGGCAGGTTAGTTGAATGTCATTCTACCATCATGGCTTAATAACTCCCCTAGCAACTGGCAGCCGCCATTGTCCCCGCCAACGGACGGAGCTAAACGCAGGTCGCGTTATTTGACTTCCCAGAAGTCCTTAACTAGACGCGGTGGTGTTCATTAAACAACAAACACAAAATGGACTACTAGCTTTCGGAGTACCCTGCCAGAAGAGCAACGCTAGAAAATTGTGGACATACTAGCATTACGTAGCATCCGCAAGGTCTGTTGCCAGTCAGGAAACTGCCTTGCGCCCGAGATGAAAGAAGAATTTCCAAGCACTTAAACTCGGGTCGCTTTCGACTCATCGGGTCGACGGGCAGTTAATTAACCACGTGGTCACTACCATAGCCCTACGCCGCGAAACTAATGCTAAATGCCGATCTAGGACCTGAAGTATGGGAACTAGCTTTTTGAATTGGTCACCCTAACAGCATAAGGTCAAGATTACACAGTTCAATTCCACTCCTCGTTGCGCGATCTGAAGACTTTGCGTTGTTGCAAAACTGCCTTGACGACGGGGGGCCTTAACCGGGTTGTGTGCTTTTCCTATAAAGAAATTTATTTAAGGCTGGTCAATAGTTGGGCTCACGAACCAAGCCCACAATAATGGATAGCACATTGGACAAGGCCCATCCCTTCAGTTGAGAGTTACTTTCATACATTTTTAGAGAGCTATGCGTGTGTATGTAGGGGTTTAGCCCGGACAGGTGCTTCAAAGCTGACATTAGCTAGCACACACCTCTTATAATATCAGATACGCCGAATAATGATGACCTTGATCCAGAGGGGGGCCGTCCCTAAGTGAACTCCGCGATCACTAGGGTGTTAATGCCTTTGTTTTTCTTGCGGTCCAAGGGTCCCTAGAGCTAAGCCAAGCGATAAACGAATTAAGGGGAGTCGGACTTGAGGTCGCTTCCATCCTCGATCCGCACCTTCACCCAACTATCTATCAATCAACGTTGGACATTGGCTTGGTTCAATCCTTTTCGGTTAGGTGCAGATCCGGACACTCCCTTAAGATCACTCTCGGGGGTTGAGCAGCTCGAGTAAGAGGCAAAGTGCCGTTTCGTTCGTATAGATAAATGAGCAGACCCACAAGCGGTAAGCGCCGTAGTATATGTAGGCAAAGCTCATGATGGTGGTATCTACCGTGGCTGAAAGCATATCAAAGTCGTCGGTGTGGACGTCTAAGCGCTAGTGCATGCTGAAGAATACTTCTTCCAATTCGGGTGGGTGTACCGGCTCGTCTTGGAATCCGGTATATCGTGAGGCGGTACTAAGGAAGAGTGCAGCGGCTAAATAGTACGCTATTCGAGGTTATAGAGCCTGGCAAAACTGGTGGTATACCGTCAATGAAGTGAATTGCCGTAAGCTCATAGAATAGTCGCGATGAATCCGGTCAAAGGAGTTTACGGAGGAAGAACCGCTATGAATGACTCTATTGCTGTATCCGGTCCGAACGCGGGTTGCCGCGGCAGCGGGCGTAGAACACTATGAGATCGAGAAGGTACCTATTGGGAGGGCGGCATCACTGGTCCGTAAACAATAACTTAATAACGTGCGGGTCTAGGGTCCCACGGGCTCAGCAGCTGTATCGGCGGAGCGTCATAAAGGAATTGACATGGTCTTGCGTTGTTTGGGACCCCCCAACTTGTGTCGTCTCTACAGTCGTTCTAAAGGCGGGTCCCTTATAGATTTGATCACTACGCGTAAATTAACCATAGGAGGAGTTGCCCAGTGGGTGTTGCAAAGTTAAGCGAAGGTCTTACATGCTTTGGGACGCGCAAACCACTGGGACGTAGCCCGGGGACGCAAGGAACAGAGCCACCATATTTGAGATTGTATTGTTCGCTAGAAGTCAAAAGGGAACAAATACTTGCCCTACCCCCAATCTTCACTAGTTGTCTCTCCATCTTGCAGCTAATCAGTGTTCGAGTTGCTGGCGTTTTCATTCGTCTACTGGTTCCACGTAAGCCCCCAGTTCACCAGCCCCTACTTAGGGACAGAGTTGGTTTAAACCGCAGTATGCTTCACACACCACTAGAGTTATAAAAGCAAAAAACACTAGTTCCAGACATAAGGGTGGTCGTTGTTTAGGCTGATGGGGAATGGAGGTGGAATTGGAGCTACGGGAAGACTTTTAAAAGGTAACAGTAATGTTTTCTATGAGCACACGCGGTCTATATGGGGATACTTGGACATCGTTTCGACGCCTGAACATCCGCGAGTGCGAGTCCTGTCCAATGTGACTTCCGACACAGTTGGACGGGTACGACTTACTTATGTACACGGGACGTCTCGCGCCTTCTGAGCATAGCACCGCCTAACAACCGGATAGAGAACAGCGCTAAAAGGACTTTGGCTTGAAGCTGGACAGTAGTCCCCAGCTATCGTCACGACCGTCTCCCGGTTTCCGAGACCTCTCCTGAGTGGTAGGCGGCTATGATCAAAAGGTCAAATGTCTTCACTCCTAGGGGTGTGGCAGCTGCGATAAACCTACACCGTTTTAATTAGCAACGCCTTAATGTCTACGACACAGTAGGCTACACATGGTGCTTTATGGCCCCCTTTCCAGTATCGTCACGGCTTTTCCCTGCGTAATGGGGCAGACCTATCAATCAGCATCATCCTCTGCTGTCCGTATGAAGTCCCGGCTAGTAGGTCTGCACGAACCCGTCGACAGCCGGTGAGGACTATTCTTATTGTGGGACTTCTTCCTTTGATTTATTTCGACCCGGGTCAAGAGTGATCTCGAATTGCTTCGCACCGTACTCGATTGAGACTCTTGACCATAGGGTGTAACCCTTTACTACCCCCAAGATCAGGTGCGGCCTTTCTGCGATTTAAGCACCAAGAGGCCTTCTATACATCTGAACGATGGTACAGTTGTCCAAACGATAGATTCTCGGGTGGGCAAGCGTACTGTTGACTCTGATATCTGGGAGCCTAATTCATTGCTCGTGTATAGGACAGCAAGACGTAGAATTCTGGGGCGATCTTAATTTGTCTAGATGGAAACTGGCTGGTATTTATAGATCTGACGATATAAGTGGCTTCCAGTCCGGAGTGCGGGTCGGCTTCTTGCGCACCCTTAATCGCACATAGACAGGGACTTAATTTGAGAATCTTTTAGCGTCGTACTGTCTCAAGAGTCGTAATGGTTTACCAGAAATAGGATTTTCTGTGCCACCGTAGGTTACAGGCGTTCACTCGTACGGTATTAAAATGCTATCACTCACGTGTAAAGTGAGCAGAAGTCAGTACCATCATACCAACGTATGGTAGTAAGTTGTACCGGGAGTGAAACGAACCAATTTGGTATGAAGGGTCAGATGTGGTTCGACTAAACTGGGCTACGACTAACAATGAGATAATCATCAGCCCTTTTGTAAATTCACTGCTGGATAATGTCAGTCATGGGGGTTGTTTGACCATACTTCACCATGCTGGTCAGTGCAGCCTTGTGAAGGCAGGGGCACAGGTCCCAGTGAGATATTCACTCGCCACCCATGTCAACCCTGGGTCAGTAATCTGACTCGGGTCCCCTCGTCCATCCGCCGTAATGCAATGTATTACTATTTCTAAAATAGTTATGTCGACATTCAGTACGCATTTTATTTACCGAGAAAAGCTTCTCCGAGCCTAGAGATTACCCTTCAAGATAGTACTATATTTGGGGTGTTTGGCCAGTTCTATTAATGGTTGTTTGGCTTGTTGGAGGAAACCTGAGCAAACTAAACTATATTTCCCTTTATCAGTTCAGGCTCACTGAGCTACATAGCTCTTTTCAGACTCGACCTTGCCACAAATAATAGCTTAACTAAGTGGCGTATCACGTGGAAATGTATAGCAGCCACATACTCTAAACGCATGTTTATCCTAAATGTGGAGGAGAAAACCAGAGGACCTTGAGAAAAATCACACGGAGAACATGCAAACTCCAAATATACAGGCGTCAGGGTCGGGATTGAACCCACGACCTCCTGCACACCAGGAAATAGAGTTAACATCTCACCATCTGAGGGGTAATGTAAAACACTACAATTTCCTTTCCACCCTATAGCCCCACACCTACAACACCTGGCAAGCCGAAGTGGTGACCGATTCAAGTACTAACCTCGATCAACAATGCTTAGCTTCTAAGATATGATGAGATTGGGTGCATTTATCGTGATTGGTCAAATGCTTACATAACATTAACTTTATTGGGGAATCCAATATCATAATACAGGGTGTTTTAAAAGGATTGACCCGATTTGAAATCGCTATATCTCTGCAACCACGAACCGCCCATGAATGAAACTCTTACCCCTAGAAAGGGCGGGCATAGAGAGGGCGGGCATAGAGAGGGCGGGCATAGAGAGGGGGGGCATAGAGTTTCAAATGATTACCGCTAGATGCCTCTCCCAGCACACAAACAGCCCCTAGCCTCAGTCATTCGCAAGACGCTCTGCCTCAACGTTGGATAGGTCGCACGGAACCCCAAGACTTGGCGCTACACTCTTGGCCCCCAAGATCCCCAGACATTACACCGGTGGGGATACGTCAAAGACCGTGTTTTTGTGCCACCATTAGCGACTAATCTGGATGACCTCAAAAACAGAATCACGGCAGCAGTGATTTCAGTGGAAGAAGACACTTTGAGAGGCGTTTGGATGAATTCAACTATCGTCTCGATGTTGTCCACACAACAGATGGAGGGCACATAGAGCATTTATAAAATGGTTAGTAAAATTTGGTAATTCATTAAACCGTTTGTAACTTTTTGTGTAATTGTAACATGTTGCCATCGTGAAATATACTGCTTTGAAATTGGGTCCATCTATCTCAAACACCCTGTACTTTGTGAATGACAAATTCTATTTTGAATAATACGCAACAGATTTTATAAAGTTATACTTTGGAAAGTTGGAGAACTAAACTATTAAATACTTTATCCCAGTGTGAGTAAATATGATGTATTTGCTGATCAGGTATTGCATACCCCGAGTCATAACTAAGGAATGTATACATTGTGATGGCCATTCTGTGTGTTATCAAGAAACACAACTAACTCCGGCTCAAGTTACGAATACAAAGGATTTTGGACAGTGAGCACAGTACAAGTATTGTTTGCAAAAAAAATCATTGCTGCAGCTCTTCCAGACTTTTATATTTAAAAAATATATAATGCTTACTTCTGCAGCAATACTCAACATTTTCATGGACATACAGTTTGAAAAAAAGTGGGCACTGTCTCTTGGAAAGCCTCTCCAAAGGCGATTCTAAATTGGCACAAGGTTTTGCATTTGGAAGAAACACTGGGGAAAAGAGAGACACATCCATAAAAGTCGAAATGTCACTCACATCGAACGCAAAACTTTTTAGTTTCGCTGTGTATTCAATATTGATGTACGGATATGAAACTTGAATCCTAAACAAGAATAATGAAGGAGATTCGCTGTCGTCGATCGACAGGTTTCTGTAGAATTCTTACAATGTATTACAAAGAGCTTGCGACAAACAAGGAAGTCCTGTGAAGAATAGACACAGACAAATAACCCAGGCTGTCGAGTTCGGTGAAATGCACCGAGCTAGAATATGTTGGACACGTGACCCAAAATGAAAGGTGACCCTCTGCAGTGGACGGTGATGGGTGAAACACTGGAGGGTACTAGGACAAGAGGAAGACCAAGATATGACCGGACACCAAACATCAAATATTGGATCGGCTGTTTCAGTTGAAAGATGCAGCGATGCGCAGAGGGAAGTGGAAAACCCTCAGTGCACAGAGAACGAGGTGAAGGATATGGTCACAAGACAACAGCCCAAAACAGCAAGGGGCCCAGACAACAAGGAGATAAAAAGAAGAGAAATACTGTGTTATGTATACTGTAGGTTTTACAGGGCTTCTCTGTTTTGGAATAGCTAAGCAAGTCTCCGGCTGTGTGAGTCCATATTTTGCATGACGAGAGATGTATGTATAATTGTCACAGTATTAGGAGGCTCAGCATTGTACAGAACGAGCCAAGGCAATTGATTTTAATTGTTTTACAATCATTGAAGATCATTGCCAGCAAAATACCGCACATCGCTATTGCACATGAAGTGTACGAATGCTTTCAACTGTCGTACATCAATTAATAAAGAAAACAACAGAAGTGTACTTCTTATACTTAAATAATTGCCGTAGTTTTTCCTTAATATTGTGAATAATACAATATCCTCTCATTTCTGTCTAAGCAAATAAAAAAAAATTCTCTCTCACAAAGAGCCAAATAAAATATTATCCATGTTCATAGCCATTCAAAGCATACATACATCATCATCAGCAGCAATGGTCGATCCATTACTGGATTAAGGATTCTCCATGCTTTTGGTATGACACCAGTATGAAGTGGTAAATGCATTTATGTATCCCACACAAGTACAGTTCAACCACACACAACTTACATATACAGGTTTGGCTCTGTAAGTTGCGTTTTACATACGCAATAAATAATTAGAGATGACATTTTTCGCATAAACAGCAAAAACCGAAATGTTTTGTGCTTTCACAAAAAAAACTAATTTCAGCAGCAACACAATTGCTGAATTGTGCTTCTGCTCCTACCAATGTATTTGAAAATAAATAATGACCTTTCATGAATCACAGACGTTAAAAAAACTTGCTGTTCTGCAATAACAAGCATCTATGCGTCAGTGGGTTGGGGCAAATAATAAAAAAAAACTTTCCACCAGCATATTAAAATATGCATTATTTTCATGATTGTGCCGCATTCACAATCTTGGCAGTCTCTTGGTGAAATGTTTACCAATTAAATAGGCCTCTCTCCCTAAAGAGGGGTTCCCTCAAGGTCTATGGTGATGGCAGCACAAAGGAAAGCTGAAATGGGGTGGCTCATTGCTAGCCAGTAAGCCAAGGACAGATTCCTACAAATCAGCTCGCATACAGAAAAGTAAAAAGACAAAATTCCTCGTCTGGCCTGCAACAGACTGTTAGAGGGAGTCTGTTATGAAGGTCACACTGGCGCACGGAGGGCTACCTGTATCTCCCCAGTGCTAATATATTATACACACTGCACAAGGTACTCATTGAAGGCTTAGTCGACAGAGCGGAGGCCCAGGACCAGTTAAAATATTCGCCACTGATTTTGGTCGTGAGCGGAATCGAACTCGGATCGCCGAGTTCATAGTGCAGTTCGCTAACCACTACTCCCCGTTCATGGCCATTAACAAACAAACGCACACAGAAATGCACCGACCCATGCACGCTGCAATGTGCGTGCACAACTGACAACGCAGACGCATGTCCCGTCAATCTCACTTAACTGAATCCACGATTCCAAACACACGCTTGAGCATAATACAGTGAAGCTCCTGTTATCTGTGGTAATGTGAGGAAGATCAGTATTGGCACTTACGATTATCCCTGTTTATCTGCTGATGAATACGCGGTTAAGAGGATGCATTTCCTCTCACTTTTCGCTGACTCCTTTTGCCCTGCAATTAAATCAGATAATTAATTGGATTCATGTAATTCTTCCGGGAGACCATTTTTGGCTCACTCTCATCTATGGATTAACAAAGATAAAGTACGATCATTATTGCCGTTATCCGCCATGATCAAACCGCCAATCTGTTCCTCGCAAACGCCATACCAATCCATAACATAGGAGTAATTGATTTTTGGGTTCAGGTTGAGTATATAAAAAATGTGTGTGTGATAAACCCTCCTCCTCCCGACAAAGCCAATAAACACAGTTGTCACGTGAGCAAAACGCGTAAATGTATTACCACGTCAGCAGTAGCCAAAACAAACACCAAATTGAATCATAATATTGGTCCCGAAAGCCGAGCAAGTGTTAAAATTAATCAAAAATGACTTGATTAATTTACGTATCAGCCTGCTCTGTGGCTGTACAATTTCGAGTGTATATGCATTTCATCAAAATTGCGATAACTTCAAGCTTAATGCCGCGTCACACATCTGTTCCACGATAACTCCGTTGCGGGGTTGTTGATGAGCTTCAGGACTCGGTTTGCACGTGCTGTCTAAAATAACGTTGACGTCACAATGTGCCCACGCTGTTGCCAATGCTTTATGCAAATCGCCCCCTACCCCCCAAAGCAAAAAAAAACGAACTCACCCTGATGGCTAGGCGATAAAGCGAGTGGCTCGCGCGATAGGAAGGTTGCAAAGTTGAACTTCAGGTTGTAGATTGACTCACCCATCATCCTGCCAGCTGAGGTCAATACAATGAGTACTAATCAGATACCCCCCCCCCCACAATAACAAAAAAATAACAACCGCCGCATCTGTGGCTCGCTGGCTTTAAGTCAGAATATGTATTCATGCTGGAGGAATCCTATGAGCTATAAAGCTCTTTTTCGCAGATGTCCAGTAGACAAAAGTTGACGTGAGCACCGCCTCAATGCTCATTTGAGCAGGGAATCACTTTTAGAAGAAGGAAGAAGAAAAAATATAACGCAACAGAATTAATCGTGTCGAGTTTCGCACGACCTTTTCGCCACCGCTAGAGCACCCCCCCCCCCCCCCAGTGTCTCCGTTTGCGTTCAGACTTGGAGCCCTCCAGCTTCTCACCCGCCCCAGGGCGACGGCGGGCTTGGTGGTGGCGTTGGGCTCCCAAAACAGGGCGGTGAACGACATCAATATGTGCCTGCTTGACAAGTCAACTTTTAAGAGGAGAATTAAAAAAAACAAGTCGTGGGTGGGTAGGGGGGAGAAATAAATGCTGAACAGATTTTTGCGCCCGTAACTTGACAGTTGTGAAAGGTTCGGAGCAAAAAAAAGGGGTTTTTTTTGCGAAGGGAGGAGCTAATCTCGCACAGATTATGGCTATCAGCCTGGCGCCAGCTATTTAAATCCACAATTCTGGTTGCGTGCGAGTCTGACACAGTATAAAGTCAGCGATCACCAGAGCACTACAACAATGGGAGATCGTCGCTGCGATAATGTTTTCTTCCTGGTGTAATATTCGGTTGTGACACCGGTGAAGTTGTTCCAACAGGCCCTGCGATACTTTGTGATGTGTACTTTAATAGTTACTTCCATACACATTTTAGATAATGCAGCAATGAAATAATTATGGGGCATCCACAATATTGAACACTAAACTTGATTTTGCTGGAAATCACAGTTTATCCGCTCCAACATTTTTCAATACTTGTAAAGAAAAACATGACTCTGGCAGATACATAGTCACTCGTAATTTACATCACTTTGTCAATCAACTGCTGGATGAAGGCATCCCCGATGCCTTGTATCAGTCATGTTTTTTTCGTATCATACTTCACCACGCTGGTCAGTGTGGGCTCTTGGAAGCCATGGCAGGAATTGTCACCAGGGTGCATTGCACATTGCACAAGCCACCGTGCCACCACTCCACCCAGAATCAGACGGAAAGAAAGTCACTGCATGTTTAATAAAATAGCTGAGAGACGCCTGGCAGTAGCCACACACACACACCACTTACATGCAGTCACAAGACCCAGTGGCCAAAGTGATGGCCAAGGGAGATAAGCATAGGAGATAAGGATTGAACAGGGACAATGTTTAGTTAAAGCAAGCCAATACAGACCACCAAGACACAACACAAACTTTGGCAATCGGTGCCGACACACCACAGCGAAAACACGACTTTATTTTGCCTTTCTCCTCATTATCGTAACCCTGTGCCCGCTGTAGGGTGGCCTTCACCGAGGCAATGACATTCAGATGTTAACAGCGTATAGTAAACACGTACACAAGGGCAGGAGGCTACAAGACAAACACGTGTCTTCAAAGAACATCACAA
>NW_024705082.1:0-30202 GCF_018977255.1 Callorhinchus milii
CTCGCCAACGCCGATGTCCCGACCTCGCTGCCTGGGGCGAGCACGTTGTGCTTCTTGAGGTGGGCTTTCCACCCCGACGCGTTAGTGTGGAGGAAAACCACTTTCGGCAGTGCACGCACTGCCGCTTTCCTTGTTGTACATGGGACCACCCTCCATCCAATCGTGCATGTGCTCCCACGGGAACGCATGCCACTGCCTCTTTAGATTGCTGTTCGCAGTGACCCTGGAAATGCCGTTTCTGGAATCCTCGACCTCATCCTCTGCCTCAAGAACGTGGTCTGTCTCCATCTGATCCGACATAAATGATTCCAATTTCAAATGGAGGCCGCGGGCTGCGCCACAGAGCTATTAGCTAACGGTAAACAGGGTATTTACCGGTAATACTTCGCGCTACCTTTACCCTAACCTGGTAATTCTTCCGCGCTACATTTACCCTACCCTCTACCTTACCCCTTGGCATGGTCGACACCTTTACCCTTTACCTTTACCCTTTTACCCAGTTAAAAGGTTAATTTACCTTACCTTGCCGAGGCCTACGTACGAAACAAGAATAACCTTTCAAATGTAGAAGGTCGTGTTGACATCTCGCTTGTGCCACTCAATGAAAGCAGCTAGCGACCCTGCTCCCAACCGCTGTCCACTCGAGGTTATTTTGTGTTATGTTATATATCATTTTGCGTTGAACTATGACCCATATCTGGAAGAGGGAGGTCCTTTGCCTATAAATATGGCAGTAAACCAGCATTGTTCAAGTAAGTATGACTAAGTATGTCGAAACCGGTCCAGAGTTTGCTTGCACTGAATCAGTGCTGCTACAATTATGCCTTCCCAGAAGGCCGTTGGATCTTTTGAGTTGTGTAATAAATACTTATTTGTTTTTATGTGGAGAGAGATATTGACGTATGGTCTGCATATCTATATTGTCCACTAGAGGGAAGCACAATTCTGCCGACGCTGCACTCTGTCCACACACACGTCATGCTAACCCTATGTGCAATTAACGCCACTTTCAGCACCCCCCCCCCCTCCTCTGCCCCCTCTCGTGTAGGAAATCACACCCCACCTTGCTAACACGAGGCTCTTTTTTTCAAAAGCACTGGGATGTTTTTACAAAGGCAGCAGCTGCCCAAACACGTTTTTTATCTCATTATAATAGGCGAAAATAGTATATATATATATTTTTTAAGAATCCCAGAATAATGATGAAATTTAAAATATGGGAATAAAATAAAATAAAATCATGTTCAGTCGCTTAACTTGAATGGCATGGACTTTATATTGATCGCTTATGGAAGGATTTTTATTTTTTATGTTGAACCCAATCTGTTATGTCGAACCCCAATTTAAGTCAAACCATAATATACTTTTTTGGGTTAGATCGCATTTACGCGATCTAACCCAAAAAAACTCTATTATGGATGATAATGGTCGCGAAAGCCTACGTGTTAAACAAAGTCAAACCCCATACATGTTTTCACAAATACTTTACAGTAAACAGCAAGGCGGCTGAAATTAGATAAGTTTCGCTTTAATGTCTTCCCGAACAAGCTCGTTACTAAATACAAGTAGCTAATAATCCATATTCATTTCGGGCTAGACCACAATAGTTTTATTCCAAAATTCTTGTCATTCACCCTCCACCATCTGATAAGATTGTAAAGTTTACAAAGAAATTATTCACACGTGCCAATGTGTTGATCAAATTCTGACCGACAAAGCTCCTCCTCACATATGGCTTAAGACTTTTTCATGACCGAATTAAATGTCAACACGCAACAATGTTTTGATCAACCTGCTCCGAGCTTCGTAAGTTCGTGAACTTTCTGATGAAATATTTGCCCTTGGATTCGTACATAGCAGGGATGTTCAACTGCATTTTCCGGCAGGTCACATAACACTATATTATTAGCTTGTGGAGGAGTGCCATATGACCTTTTCGTGCCTCGGTTGGCCATAGCGCGGACCTTTATGGACTGACAGTTGAAGACCCTGGTATCCAGCACATACAATGTATACTACTGTATATACAAAACTTATGCTTCAATTCTTGATTTCCGTAATTCACGGCACCCTTGCAATTCACAGCCATTCCCATAATCCACGAGGGCGAACTCTAAAAGTCTGTGAGCTGTCATGGATTTCGTGACGTTGAAACCGTGCATTCTCCTGTGCTTAATGTTAGTATATTCCACTGCGGTGTTGAGTGTGTGGTGTTGGAAGGCTGCGTGTCACTGCCGTTTCCACTCCCGCTTGATTAAATCGGGTGGAAAAATGTGGTTCCTTTCCCAGGCTGGAGGAGCATTAACACTTCGCGAATATCTCCGACCCGCTGCCATGCGCTCTCTCTCTCTCTCCCACTGCTGTGTGGGTAGCATCCCCGAGCTGCAGCACACCCGCTCCCAAGTGGGAACTGTGGTGTGGTGGGCACATGGCTCTTCAGTGGTGGAAACACCGGTTCATCAATAGCAAATGCAGAACTGGGTGTCTATGCCATAATTTCCACTCTTGGTAGACCCAATACAGGGATTCTCTAGTTACGAACGAGTTAGGTTTCAGGGGTCTGTTCATAAGTCGATTTGCTCGTAAGTCCAACTTTACTTCTGTCGATTCCAAACATGTTGTACGGCATGTACACTAAAGAGGGGAAATGGCTTTAAAAGTTGTATAATCTCCTGTAAATGTACAGTAGATTCCACTGGTTCTTCATGTTCAGCAGATGCCACCACCCGCCCGCCTAATGCAGCAAACGCTAAGCCGGCCACCAATCCCGGATCGCCTCCTGGCAAAATTTGAGAACGCGGTGGTTGATTTTGTTATCCAAGGTGCAATCTCTTTGCAAGCCGCCGGCAGCGACAAGTTCAAGACCTTGGTCCACACAAAGACGCAGGGATACGAGGGCCCGTCGAGCTTCACGCCATCATGCTGCCCATCGTCCGGGCGTTCTTCTCCAACCTGGACGTTGCCATCTCGCTCACCATCGATGGGTGGTCGAATCACAACCTGAAGAGATTTTGGATGGTGCACTGGATCGACACCAAATTTGGTGCATCAAAATCCATGCTGCTGACGATCCTCGGTGTGCAGTCCGGAAGGTGTGTCAGCAAGTGCATTGGCACAGCTCTGTTTGAGCACCAGCGACAATGGCTCCGATGCGATCAGTGCTGTCAAGACATTGTTATATAGGCCTGAGATGGATGCAGCCTCAGGGTAAGAGGGCGGGGCTAGAGATGGTCTCCCTGAGGCTGAGGAAGTGGCTGTTGTATTGTGAGAGATTAGCATGTCAATGCACGAGCTTAGTATGTCGCAGCATCGGTGACTTGCCTAGTATGTCGCAGCATCGGTGACTGAGCGAGAATGACATCCAGTCCTTCAATACAAAGACATCCAACCTAATAATGCAACTCAGAGAGTCAGCTAAAATTGCAGGAAGGATTGAAACATCACAGCAGGTTAAGACTTTACCTGGTTAATCACGTCCTTCCAATGATTGCTCAATTTGTACCCATCTTCTCGGTTGAAGTTGTGTCTGTGTTTATATATCTGGATGGCTTCATGAACAAATCTCTGATGATAGCCAGTGGGTTTGCAGAGTACCTTCGTCTTTGAAAAAATAATTTCGTGTGTTGCCCACAGCGTCAAAACAATGATCCGCAATGGCAGAGGTATTGGCCCTACCGTGCTTCAGATCTGCCTTGTGTTCGCGAACACGGTCCGAGGCATGGCGTTCTGTTTCCCCAATGTAACTGCTGCTGCAGCCACAACTTAGTTTGTAGACACCAGGATATTGCATATCAGGAATCACATCCTTTACAGATGGGATCAAGTCATAGATTTTGGGTACTGTGTTGAAACGAACCTGGATCTTGTGTTTGTTTAAGATTTTGGAAATATTTTTGGTCACCCCTACGATGTAAGGCAAGGTGATAGTTTTGATTGGGTCCTCAGATGGTTGTCTCAACATGGCTGGGGAAACAGCTTTGTGGATTGTACGGTCAGAATATCCATTCTTCCTGAGAGATTGGTGTACGTGCTCCAGCTCACTGGCTAGGTGGTGTTCGTGAGATGGCTCAGCTCCAAAATGGTGCACTCTTTTCTAACGTGGGGAATACATATTATAACTTTAAAATAAATAAAACATAAAATGTAACACTCACCACACATGAAGAACCTCATTGTCAGATCCCCCGTATAGCCTTAACATACTGTTCGGGCAAGTGCTGTTAGTGAGCACCTATGAAGGTCGACATGGCACACGACCGGGCGGGCGGTCAGCACCACATCCGGCCGCACAAGGTACTCATTTGAGGCTGAGTCGACCGAGGGGAGGCCCAGGACCAGTTCAGACAATCGTCACTGGTGAGCGGGAATCGAACTCGGGTCGCTGGGTTCGTAGCGTCGGGCACTGTTACACCACCACTCCCCACACCCACCAACCCACCCCGTCGCCCACCCATTACAGTGCCACCACGAGCCACCCTTTGCCCCACACGACCAAACACGCGTGCACAGCACAGGACAAGCTGGTAAACAACGAGCTTCTGGCCACCGTGCGCCCCCTGGAACTCAGGCCTGCGTATGAACAGTTTGGTTTGATGTCAGGAAAGGTCTTCGTCAGGGTTGTAGCTTGTCTCAAACTGTGTTCAATGTTGTGCTAACCCCCAACACCATGGCTGTGGCTAGCTATAGAGGTCGAAAACCCGGGCAGGAGTCAATACATGTGTAGTGGCATAGCACTGACTGCTGGCAGAAAAGAGGATCTGCGGCGTACGGCAGTCCTGACGTCAGTAGGCCAGGATATACACGAGAGGGGGATCTAGGGGAAATGTCACAGAAGAGGCACACCAGGAACCCGCTAGTAGGTTCCAGAAAGGGGGTGTGGCCGGGGGCAGAGCGAGGCCACACTGACAGTATAAGATCCCTTTGGGAGACCTCGTGGCTGTTGTTGGAGTGGGATCCCCGTCGTGTTGCTGAAGTCCATCATCGCTATTCTTCTCGTCTACTTCACCATTCTTCTCGTCGTCTTCACCATTATTCTCATCATTGTCTGTCTCTACCATCTCGGGGCGCCGCTAGTCAGACAACCTACCAACTGTCCTGGCTGAGTAGCGTCGCCGATAATAGACGGACTAAATATTAAGTGTGTTAATCCCGATGGTGCTTGTTAATAAAGAAGTGCCTCCAAGTCATATCGCCTCCGAGTATGTCACTACACATGTGACATTAATGTACGGGATTTGGAGTATGTACACCCCGCGGGTTTGTTAGTTCGGACTTTTGCTGAAGCCGTGCAGATGTTGGCTGTCTTAGGGGCTGAGGTTTGACACTGTCGTCTGACGATAACAAGTTTTTCCCAGATAATTGTTGATGGCGGTATTGGGGAACAGGGGCGCTTGTATGATTGCAAGTCGTGATAGGTGGAGAGAAAGTTGAGGTGGTAGAATAATTTGTGTACTTAGGCAGTAATGTCCATAATGTTGGAGGATGTGAGACAGAGGTCAAGGGGTTATTGCTTTAGCAGGTCAGGCTTGTGTGAGCGATGCAACCCACTTTCAAAGAGAAGATAGATACATCTGAGTGTAACCCTCCAACACCCGACATGGCCAGTAAGGTTTGTCTCGTAAACAAAGCGCCCCAAAAACCTCTGTCGCCTGGCTTTCAAGTGACACTAAACTTTGCTTCACGCCTCAGAGTCACGGCCATTTATGTCTGCAAATTATTGTGAGCGTTACAAATTGCATTATTATCATCATCACAAACATGACGTTCATAATAACAATCAAATCCAATGCAATGGTGAACTGAACATATTGAACCCCCAATTGAGAAATTATCGAGCATTTTTTATATTTTGAAGGTACATTTTACGAAGAAAGTGCATAGTATTTCGACAGCATTATTATCATCTATTATCATCTATATATATAAAAGGTAAATTTGTGAATATGTGTGTCTGTTCAAAATGTTTAGCATACTTCCCGACATGCAACAAACTTGAAATTTTGCATGTGGGTAGTTTCCAGACTGTACACCATGCATGATTAGGTGTACATATGGACGCGCGTGTGTGTGTGGGGGGAGCGGTAGTGTAGTGGTTAGCGCGCTGCGCTACGAACCCGGCGACCCGAGTTCGATTCCTGCTCACGGCCACCACCGGTGATAATTATTTGAACCGGTCTTTGGCCTCCCTAGGTCGACTCAGCCTCAAACGAGTAACTCGTGTGGTGTGTGAACATCGCCACTGGGGAGACAAAGGCGGCCGGGCGTGGTGAATCCAAGTCCCGGGCGAAGCCGGGTAGTAAAGCAAGTTCATAAAAAAGGCTTTTGGGTTAGATCGCGTAAATATAAATGTGTCGTAACCCTCCAACACCCGACATGGCCAGTAAGGTTTGTCACGTAAACAAAGCGCCAATTAGTTACTACTTCAGCCCACCTATGTGTTGGAGAGTAAATTCACAACATTTGCAATTTGGAATACGTTCCGCTGATAATTACATAAAGCATCATCGGGCGATTTGCCAGATGTATTTACCAGCGAAACGTCGTTCTCAAATTATAAATATAGATTTACTCTCCAACACACCCGGGTTACGACACATTTATACTTACGCGATCTAACCCAAAAACCTTTATTATGAATACGATTGGTTGCGAAAGCCCGCTATGTGTTAAACGAATTATTATCATATTGCATGTGTGGATATTGAAAGCAAAGCAATTGTGGATTGTGTACCGAACCGGCCAAATCGGAAATTGTCAAAGCTACCCAACAAAACATTGTTTATTCTTGTTCGTGTTTTTGGAGGGGACTGCTGTGTGGATGAAAATTATGAATGCATGTTTTTTTAGGATAATATGTCTTATTAAATCGGTCTCTCTCTCGAGGCACTACAAAAAGCCTTGAACGCGTCTGAGCGGCAGTGCTTCTGTACAATTTTACACCTCCTCCGTTTCGCTACCCTTTGAATCTTTTAGGCACGCAAATGGCGAATCTCGCAATAGTTAGCGTGCTAATTATTTTAATATTACTCGGCACCATTGGAAACACGTGCGTTTTGACCATGTTTCTTCACATCGCAGTGAAGAATGGGGAACTGCTCCCATCCGACAGGAGCGTCATCAACTTGTCTGTCGCTCACTTGCTCGCCTCTGTATTTAAAAACATTTTATACGTTTTCGACTTCTTCAAGATGCATCTTTTGAACAACCTCGGATGCCGGTTTCTATTGTATAGCATAAACCTCTTCCGAACTCTAAGCATCAGCTTTACTTTGTTACTTAGCCTCTTTCAATTTAATAAGTTGCAAAACTCAACGTATCCAGGTATCAATTTTATTAGCCTCAAGTTTGAAAAAAGTACATGTCTCGTCAGCGTGTTGTTATGGATAATCAGCTCTGCAATTTTCACTCCGTTACTTTTTTTCGATGATATATTAA
This sequence comes from Callorhinchus milii, assembly GCF_018977255.1. Lineage (NCBI taxonomy): Eukaryota > Metazoa > Chordata > Chondrichthyes > Chimaeriformes > Callorhinchidae > Callorhinchus > Callorhinchus milii. The sequence continues at coordinate 7,435 of NW_024705082.1, forward strand.
GCTCGAATAATAGCTCCGGATTGCTGCAGTTTTCTTCCTGTTCTCTTAGTCCATCAGGAGGTTACCACTTATACTTCGGCATAGGAACAATCATATTGGTGGACGGCTTTGGCGCATTTGCTATCGTGACCATGAACGTGCTTATTTTGAAGATACTTTGGAAACACCATGAAATGGTTGCAGCCAGAGGGTGGGTTCACAACGCCAACCACATGGCCACCCTTAACGCTGTAAAAATTGTCGCATGCTTGCTCATCACTTACATAATTTGCTGGAGTATCAATATTATTATACGAATATTGCTCATGCGTTACGGTGCGTCTCTATCAGCCATGTCGATGGCAGACATTGCATCAGTATTTTCTTCACTGTACTACTCATTCAGTCCGTTCATAATTATCTTCGGTCGTACCTCAATACAGAAGAAGATTCACAACACACTTATTCGATGTCCTTTTATCAGAAAGTATACCTCTGAAGTAAGTGAAGTAAGTATAAATGGGCACGATCAAAGAAATCAAAACCTCACCAAAGCAACTGAAATTCAGCTTGAGTAGACTTATTTGTAAATAATGTCGCGTGAATCATAACAAAACGCGGTGTATAATTTGTCAGTGTAGTGGATAACAACAAAGGGTGAACCAAAAATACATTATTTTCTACTTCAGTATATTTTGTTAATGAATTATGGAAAGCCTGAAGAACGTGCATGGGGATCTACAAACCTTGCTCCAAAAAATGTAATCCACTGTGGACCTTTTTAGTTTTAACAGGCAAGTACAACGTCACTGCCAGATATCACGCAAGTTGAAGGACATTGTGATTCTTGAAGGACTATATTACGATAACTACTCACGAAGATTACTGAGATAATTAGTAACTGGATTGAATAATAGACAATTTAGAGGTCAACCAATCGTGAGCCCAGGATTGATTGACAAAAGTGTGTCTATTATTGTACTCTCAATCATATTATAAAAAAACGAATATTAAAATACAATTTTTTCCCGCTTTTTAGAATGTGGAAGGCATTTGATTCAGTGAAGATTTGTGCATTCATCCTAGGCTCTCAAAGCCAATGCCTTAAGGAATTTTATATAAATTACCAAAACCATTAATAAAGTGGAACCGCGACTCTCAAAATCTTTATTAACAGCTAAAGATTGCATAAAGGCCTTTTCAAAATACAATCCAGAAGAGGAGTCAGACAAGATCACCATCATCATCATCTACGATCAATACACTGCTGGATACAGGCCTCCCCAAGCACCAATCCATCCAGCTGATGTCATCTCTCCATCTCCATTGTGGGCATCCTCACCAGGGTGTATTCACTCCTCGGGCTGCCACTCCATCATTAGTCTCGAGCACTGGACATGGTCACTTGATGAAACTGCAGGGATATGTTAGAATGCCTTAATCGAGAGGCTGCACATGTGGGTTTAGGATAAAGTTCACGAAACACTTCAAAATATCTGTCAGAGGGACATTATTAGAAAAAATAACAGCATATGCATAACTAGGACAGATATAAAAATCAGATCAGAATAAAAATAATGCAATGACACAAACAAGAGGGGATGGGAGTTCTTTTGGCAAGCTGAACTTGATCGTGAAAAGCAACATAAAAAAATTACCTTATCAGTACATAGTACTGCTATGACATGGATCGGAAACACGAACATTAGCAAAGGAAATGGAACAACGACTGTCAGGTGCAAAGAAACATGAATAGAGGAATGCTTGGAATTACACTGAGAGGGAAAGAGGAACACATTCAAGTTCAAGTTAATTTCTTAGGTATAGCCCTGTGAGCCATTCGGCTGTTGAATCATGGATTAGAGAACACAAGCAGGTTGAAAAGAAAAACTCAACCGAGGAGATGGAGTGATGAAATCAGATCATGTGCAGGTGTTGGGCGAAATGTTACGGGAGATGGCAGTGGCTTGGTGCAGCCTTCATTCATTAACGGATTGATCATGACAAATGAGGATGATGAGGATTTGTTAAGATTTTTTCAGGTTTCAATTTTTTACTTTGAGGCATACTCTTTTTTATGTGTTCAGGCTTACGATCTTCAGTGTTTATTTTTTTTCCTTTATGTTTCCTTTCATCACTAGTTTTTTTTTTTATTCCCACTTTCTTTGTGTTTTGGGAACATCACCAAAGATGATTGCACACTCAGCTCTCATCCTGAAATCTCGGGACACTATAGCATTGCTCAACCTCGAACACGGCCATCGGACACCAGGTGACCACGGTCAGCTTGCAGAATTCCAATGAGACTCATGGCCCGAGACCTTCTGCTGTGCAAGAGGCATAACACAGGCCAGAAGCCACCACGAATAAGCTTTACGGTTTTTCCAGAAGGGCAAAGGATTGGTGCCACTCTATCTTTGAAGTGAGCTAAAATACCTAACCCAAAATGTTATCATCATGGAGATCTTGCCCTTTCACGTTCCATCCTTACAGCTTTTATCGTGGAACAATGTGGACACCCAAACAAACGCCTCACTCAAGACTCAAATGTCGCACTCCCCTGGCTTTGACATTCCTCCTCTTCCTCGAAGACACTGGTGTAACGATCAACCGCATCAGCACGTCAGTAGACGATGTGCACATCTCCTCCATGAATGGGAAATGAAAGACAAGAAAGCATCAGGAGTGCAGATTGTGGCTATGCTACCAAAACCATGGACCGTATTGAGAACCACTGTCGTCTTGCGTACCTTCAACAGAGGAATAGAAAAACGACACAAACTCTCTCGCTCTCTCTTGAAGCCTTCTTTGCGGTGGCTATCAGAACATTGGACATTTGAGCTCCTGCACATGGTGCTGCCATCATTCGCAAGAATAGACTAAAATAGGCAGGCAAGAAACGTCGGCAAGACTGGAGACGAAATACACCCTCAGATGCACTGCTGCGGTCCTTCTGGAACGCTTTTCCCGATATTAGGAAGCCACAGGAGCGACGCACTTTTAAATCATCTAGATTGAAAACTCATTTCCTTAGAACCGCTTTTGTGTTTTAGGTTGTTGTCCTTCCCTCCACACCTCCGATTAGCACTGTTGGCTACGTACGTCGCGAAAGAAGTTCAACATACATACAGGATGGCAACTTTGCTCAATTCACCAGTCTGCGAGGATCATCACGTAAACTGTTGCACCTGACAGAAACGGATAATAAACAGGTGTTGATCACGTTTGGGCGGGGGGGGGGGTGAGCTCACCCACCCACCGACTGCTGCAAAGACGTTGCCCGTTCGCCGCATCTTCTCGGCTCCACCATCTCGGCTTCATCCGAGTTGGCAGTGGACCTCGCCTTCACTCACCCCAAGAGGTCAGTCACCCCACACACCCCTTGATAATTGATTGGCCAATCACAAGGCGTCGTCCCAAAGTAAATTTGCGTAGGACCAGGGCCCTCGGTCGATGTGACACAAAGACAAAGGTCCCCCATGTAGCCTTGCCATACTTGTTGGGGCAAGTGCTGTTCATGAGCACCTCTGAAGGCCGGCACGTCACACGATGATTTGGGTGGCCAGCACCACGCTAAGCCGCATTTGTTTCCCCAGTGCTGATGTTTACATACTGCACCAGGTAGGAATTTAAGAATAATTCGACCTAGAGCTTATTTATTTGCCTCTGTTACCGTCGGGGTACCTTCATTTTGTTTTTAGAATGTACCATTCCAGATGAAGTAAGTGTTGGTAAGGCAGTGCCTCACCAAAGTTGGTACATCAGGATTCAGTCCCTGTTGGACCAAGTCTTCAATGATTGCTATGGTGTCAGGTAAAGGTACCTGAGGACGACCGCTTGTGTTTGCAATCGAAATATCGGGATGTATTTTTTTTTCTACCTACGTGACTTTACCGAAAGAATCAAAGAGTATGGATTCCTGCAGTCACGAAAGTTTATAATCAAAATTAAATAATGTTTTTTTTATTGTCCCAACAACACCAACACGAGGAGGACCGCCCGCTTATGTTGACAACCACAACCTTTCCATCCCCAGAACACTTCACTTTGTCTCCCACCCCAATTTTTCTGGGATTTCCCCTCAATCCCCACGTGCCCTTTTCCTACCTTCCTTGCCAGCAAGCCTTCTTGCATTATTTCTATGACCGTGGTCCCTTGACCCTTTCTTTCAGTTCATTTCAGTTCAGTTAATTTATTAGGTATAGCCCTGTGAGCCATGCGGCTCTTGAATCGGGTGCAACCGCAACAAACAAAAACATGAACAAGAAACATCTTAAAGTGACTACGCGCAACAGAAAAATTCCAGGAAAAAACAGCAGTCTTCCAGAAAAAGCACCATATATCAACGCTGTGTGCAAAAATCTCAGTGGTATGCAAGTCAAACAATAACAACCATAAGACAATTTAGATTAAAGTTATCAGTCTAACTCTGTACTACAACAAACAAATATGGATAGACCAAAACGTTTTCGAAATCACCAAAATAAAGCTATAAAAACAATGTAACAGTTATCATAGGAACTTTGATTCAAATTGAACAATAAACGATATACATAACATGTACGACCAAACTTTGCACTCATCGCTGGCAGCATGAGTCACTTCATGACAGCTGGAGTATCAGTAGGATTATAAAAACAATTCAATGCACCTTTAAAGATCAGTACACTTTAATCAAAACTAAAGATCATACTTTGCAGCGGTCATCCGGAGCGATACATTTAATTTCAGGCCACTGAAGAGCAGTGACATCTAGGGGTGTACAACTCCTCTAAAGCAGTTTTGAGTGAAGATCTCACAGGTAGTGATCCAAGTTGCAGTTTATTGGCGATTGCATTCCAGGCCCTGGGGGCATCAATAGCAAAGGCCCTTCCTCTAGTATTTGTACGGCAATAAGGAATGTGAAGCTGGTAAATGAGTGAAGACTTTAGGTCACATTTGTTCTTCGAAATAGTGAGGAGATCCAGCAGGTAGTCTGCTGATTTTTTTTGTAAGTACATCGTGAATAAATAAGATCTGATGCACAAGCCCCCACCCCCAATTTTTACCTTACCAGGCATGGCCCCATTGAGCTACGTAGCTCTTTTCAGAAGCGACCTAGCTATCACAAACGATAGCCAACGAAGTGGCTTATCGTGTGGAAATGTACAGCAGTCAAATACTCTAAATGCATGTTGATTATAAATGTGGAGCGAGAAACCGGAGGACCCGGAAAAAAATCCACGCGACCACGGAGAGAACATGCCAACTCGGAATCATACTCTTCTCGTAGGATAATATATTGTGAAGTTAAAACAAATATTCTCAAGGATTCAACAACATACTCTAAAAGGAGCAGACATCTAAAAGTGAGAGCAATTGTAAATAATCCGTGTCGGTCTTCTATACTCGTTACTGCCACCTTGTGTCAGTCTTCTGTGTTAGTGACATCCACCTTGTTTATGTAGGGGTGTTAAAGAGAGGGCCCGTTATGCATGGCAGCCTATGGAAAACAAACACAGTGGGCGGGGCTACGTAAGTGCACGAGGAGGTGCCCTCTACGACGTCCGAGCCAGACACCCTGGGGGGGGCTGGTTCGAACGTTATGATCCCCCGGGGCCCCACCCCTCAGGGAGGGGTTGGGTATAAAAGGGGATGTTCAAAGGGCTCGAGTCAGTTATGTTTTAAGCTAAGGGAAGAAGACTGAAGACGTCTTAGATAGAGCCCTGGACTCCCCTAGTTCGATGTCCTTTTCAGGGCCGGACAGGACTGAGCCAGCGGCGTGGTCCCGAAAGCCAGAGCCGGTGCTCTTGTAAGAGCTGGTCTGGAACTCCGGGTACCGGGCCCGACTTACCAGTGTCGGGCCAGATAGCCTCCCCTAGCCCAGTAGTGGAGGACTCGGGGCTAGGACAGAGCTAGCTAGGGGTGTATTCCAAGTTATACGGGTGAGGGGGCCGATACCCCCTCGAGTGTTATATGCCCACTGTCGTATTGTGAAATAAATATACGTGTGCCTCAACCTCGGCGTCAAGCGTCTTCACCGGTACTTCAACTGGTGTCAGAAGTAATTCGAACATGGACACGCGGAAAACAGCGCGGGCAAAAGTACCGCAGGAGGAAGACACTGCCGAGATCGTCGAGCCCGAGACGGCTCCACAAGACATGGTGCAGCCGGGGCCTGACGCCTCCTTACCGGGGCATCGAAATGAAGAGGGGCCGCAGTCAGACGCGTTACGGCCGGCTCACGGGAGGCTGGCGGAGCTGCTGTATGCCGCTGCCGCCACGCTGGAGACCATCACGCGATTGGGGGCCGGTAATCCAACACGGGGCGAGGCGAGCCAACGACCAGGGCGCCTTCCCGCCATTTCGGAGCAGTCCGAATTTGAAATTCCCGCCATCGACGCTACAGCTGTTCAGGGCGTGGCCAGCCTGAACATCCGCTCCGACATCGCCGTCGCTGGAGCTGCAGCGTCATCACCGCCGGTGGGTGCGTCATCACAACCGCGACAGGCGATCCCATCGGCCGTTCGCACCGACGCACAGCCGAGTGGTGGTGACATCAGCCTGCGGGAGTCCACAACGACCGCTGCGCTTCATCAGAGACTGCCCCTGCTGAAGGAGTTCATCGGCGCGGAGGGGGACTGGGCCGGTTTTCGCCGACGTTTCCTCGCCCATCAGGAGATGGCGAAATGGTCCGATGAGGAGGCTCTCTGCGCGCTGCCGGCGCTCCTCGACGGCGACGCGCTCGCCGCCCTCACATCGGCGCCGAGAGAGAAGCGGTCTACGTTACCGATGGCACTACAGCTGCTGGGCGGGGTCTATGGACCATCGGCTGAATGCCGACAGCAATTTTACGACCGCAAGCGGGGTGAGAAGGAGTCGCCCCTAGCATATCGGACGTGCCTCCTGGCGATGGCTAAGTCGGCCTTCCCTCGTATGGACGATGACGGCGTGGACGCGATGGTCACGGAGAAGATCCTCCTCCTGGCAGACGACCTTGACATCGCGGTCGTCGCCCGGGAGGACGAGGAGATGACATCGCTCCAGGCGGCGCGGCTCCTCCACGCCAACCTCCTGTCACTGCGGCGGAAAGCCAGCAGGGCATCGGCGGGGCGTGCGGTGGCTGCAGCCACCATTCCGACGGAGGAGCTCTACGCCGTCGACCACCGACCGCAACAGGCGACAGGAGCATGGTCGGGCCGGGACGGGCCGGGCCGTTTCAACCATCCGTCTCCTCCAACGGCGCTCCCGCGGTGTTTCAACTGCGGCGTCCGGGGCCACGTCGCCTCGGGGTGCCGCGCTCCTCGACAGCGCGGGACGACACCTCAACGGGACGACGGGCCTCATCACAAGCTCCACCATCATAACCTGGCGAGTCGCGGCACCCCACATGTTTGGCCCACGCACACACCCGTCACGCACTCAAACACCGCAATGAGAGGGGGGCCGATATCGCGCACCATCGCACCATCACGCACCACCCGGGTACTCATATCGAACCCGGCCAGTGGTCCGTGCTGGCCGATCGTGTGGTAGCCGCATCGTCGGGGTCGTCGGCCGTTGTGGGGCACATCGACGGGGTTGAAGTGCGCATCCTGGTCGATACGGGAGCATCGGCAACCATTATTTCGGAGTTGATTTACAATATTCTCCCTGTCCGGAGTCGTCCTTTGATGCCTGTTAACGTACCATTCTATGCGGCTAACGGGGGCTCACTTGGCATCATCGGACAAATTCGTGCCCAAATTTGTATTGGGGATATTAAATTGTCTGGGCCGATTTTTGTTTCCTCCTCGCTGGCGGTTCCGTGCCTGCTGGGGACGGACTTCCTGGCCAAAATGCCGATTAGGATATTGATCGACCAGGGATGTATTGAGCTCCCGTCGGGCAGACGCATGGCGTTTCTGCCATCGCCGGTTACGACTCGGACGGCGTTCGCGACGGTGCCGGCATTCGTAGAGAGAACGGTGCGCGTCCCTCCGGGGGCGCAAATGTTGATTCCCTTGAAACTTCGGCGGCCCTTCGCTAAGGGTGTTGGGGCCCAAGGGGTTCTGCTGGGGCCGTCTAGGGCCGGGGTTAGTGGACCTCATTTACTTCCGGCCCAGACCATAGTAAGAGGGGACGGTGAACCCTTCATCGCGGTCCTCAATGTGGGCTCGCGGACGGTGGTGGTCCCACAGGGGACCGTGCTTGCTCACGCAACGCCGGTGCCATGTGAGGAACCCGTCGCAAATCACGTCAGCGTTGTCCCTGCGCCGCGACCGCATTCGGACAGCGATGAAGGGTGGCTCGAGGCGCACAAGTCAGTCTAACTCTGTACTACAACAAACAAATATGGATAGACCAAAACGTTTTCGAAATCACCAAAATAAAGCTATAAAAACAATGTAACAGTTATCATAGGAACTTTGATTCAAATTGAACAATAAACGATATACATAACATGTACGACCAAACTTTGCACTCATCGCTGGCAGCATGAGTCACTTCATGACAGCTGGAGTATCAGTAGGATTATCAAACAATTCAATGCACCTTTAAAGATCAGTACACTTTAATCAAAACTAAAGATCATACTTTGCAGCGGTCATCCGGAGCGATACATTTAATTTCAGGCCACTGAAGAGCAGTGACAGCTAGGGGTGTACAACTCCTCGAAAGCAGTTTTGAGTGAAGATCTCACAGGTAGTGATCCAAGTTGCAGTTTATTGGCGATTGCATTCCAGGCCCTGGGGGCATCAATAGCAAAGGCCCTTCCTCTAGTATTTGTACGGCAATAAGGAATGTGAAGCTGGTAAATGAGTGAAGACTTTAGGTCACATTTGTTCTTCGAAATAGTGAGGAGATCCAGCAGGTAGTCTGCTGATTTTTTTTGTAAGTACATCGTGAATAAATAAGATCTGATGCACAAGCCCCACCCCCAATTTTTACCTTACCAGGCATGGCCCCATTGAGCTACGTAGCTCTTTTCAGAAGCGACCTAGCTATCACAAACGATAGCCCAACGAAGTGGCTTATCGTGTGGAAATGTACAGCAGTCAAATACTCTAAATGCATGTTGATTATAAATGTGGAGCGAGAAACCGGAGGACCCGGAAAAAAATCCACGCGACCACGGAGAGAACATGCCAACTCGGAATCATACTCTTCTCGTAGGATAATATATTGTGAAGTTAAAACAAATATTCTCAAGGATTCAACAACATACTCTAAAAGGAGCAGACATCTAAAAGTGAGAGCAATTGTAAATAATCCGTGTAGGTCTTCTATACTCGTTACTGCCACCTTGTGTCAGTCTTCTGTGTTAGTGACATCCACCTTGTCTATGGCATGAGTGTTGTTGCTGTTTGTCCCTTTACATACGTTTGGTTTTCGACAACTTATTTAACACTAGCGGTTAGTACCCGGCGTTGCCCGGGCGAAAAAGGCAGACACATGTAGTTACACACGCAAATCCATTGATACACACACATAGAGTTACACGCACAAATGGACTCACACATACATACATAGACTGAACAACAACAACCGCCATTCGCCACTAAGTGGCGGTGATGTCACAGCAACGCTTGTGCCAGGCTATGTGCACCTTGAGGCCACGTGAAGTGTCGAACGCCTGCTGGAAAGAGGTCAGGGGGCAAACCCAGATGGCACAGGTCGACTGACTGAGACGACTGGCTGATGCACCACCTGTGGCATCTACTGTGGCAACTTTCTGTGCTTTAGCCACCCGGCGCTCCGTTCATTGTTGTGAGCGTCGCTCCTCCGCCCTCCGTTGTTGTTGGAGGGTGACTGCCTCCAACTGGCCAGTAGCGTCCTTCAGGAGCCTCCTCCACAGTGGCCGATCTTGACACGGCTGGTACCAGTCATCCGCAAGTGGACTCAGCTCCAAGTCCTCCTGTAGAACATCACTCCATGTCTTCTCCAGCCTGTGCCGCGCCCGTTTAGCCCCCTCGATCCGGCGGAACAAAAGCTGTTTAGGCATGCGGTGGATGACAATGCGGGCTACATGACTCAGGCAACGCAGCTTTGCCTGCCGGAGGTCACCGATGGGACTTGTCCACATCTTTCAAGGATTTGTGAGCTCCTCACACAATGCAGCCTGGTTAAAGCCAGGATGGATCGTAGGCAGGCCAGCCTAAATGTTTCTAACCGGCGAAGATTTTCCATAATGGGGGGTCCAAGTTTCGCAAGCGTAGAGAAGGGAGGGAATGACCGTGGCCGAGAAGACCTGAAGCTTCGAGACCTCTGCTGTTAAACCGGAGCCGGTCATTAGCACACTGCCCAGGGAAACTCTCCACTGTCTCCACAACTGCCCCATCACCAATTGGTGATGTGGGGGTGGAGTGTCCGTGTCCAATGGTACAAAATAGCCAGGCAGGTGCTTAGCTTTGGTTGGGCTGATGGTAAGGCCCCACCTGTTGGTGGCAAGCTCCAGGTTCAGCAGCAGCACCTCGAACTCCTCCTCCGAGTGAGCAGCCATTAGCAGATCATCGGCATACATAACGTGGTTGAGCAACGGGAGCCATCCCTTGACCGCACCCGGGCATCGATCAGCCTCCCATTGTATCTGTAGCAGATGGGAATTCTTCCGGTACAGGTGTTGAAGGCTCGACGAACTACGTGGTCCAATATGGGAGCCAGAGGACATCCCTGTTGCACCCCAAGGTGTACAGGGAATGGCTCTGACTCACGGCCACGTAGTTAAGACGCGGGGCCGCTCACCATCATGAAGGTCCTTAAGGATGGTGATGAGTGGGTTCGGGACTCAGAAAGCACGATGACCAACCCAGAGGCCAGGCCTACTGATGGTATCATAGGCCTTGAGCAGGTAAATAAAGCACACGCATGGACTAAGATGCACACATGGACCTACAGACACGCAAATAAATGGAGTTACACTGACTAACATAGAGGCATGCAAACACAGCGACTAACACACACGCACATATGGACTGACACACACAAACGCATCGACATCGACTTACAGACACACACACTTATGGACTCACACACATATAGACATGCACTTGAGAAACGCACACATGGAGTTACACACACATATCGACGTACACACATACAGCGACACACACACACACATAGAGTGACACACACATTGCCGTACACACACATACACATGTGGACTGTCACACAGACATCCACTTGAGATATACACACATGGAGTTGCACGCACATATATGGACGTACACACATACAGCGACTCACACACACACACCGACTCGCACACAGCGATACATGGACTAAAACACACATTGATGTAAACACACATATGTACTTACACACACACATATGGACTAAGACACACACACATGAACTTACACATATGTAGAGGTGATACGCGCTGGAATTAGAGATCGTATGCCAGCGCGTAATGATTGGCTGTGTAGGTGGTGACGTGCGCTGACGGTGGAGGATCAGGGGTCAGCGCGGGGTCGTGGGTTACGGGGTACTGATTGGCTGTGGACCGGTGACGTGCTGAGAGGGAGTGATCGGGTGGCAGCGCGGTGTGATTGGTGGAGGAGTGTTAACACGCGCTGGGGAAACCGGATCGTAGAGAGAGTGCGTCGTGATTGGTTCATTAAGGAGCGATGCTCACGCTGAAGTACGCATCAGCTCCGCCTCTCGTGAGCAGGGGCTATAAAAGGGGATGCACACAGGCGTGAGGGCAGTGTGTAACCAGCGAAGAATGAAGACGGGGATGAAGACCTAGGGCCCTGCGGTACCTAGTCCCGCTGTCCTAACGGGACCGGGACTCTGTGTAACCCAGAGGCGAGTGTAGTGTGTGTAGCCATAGGCGTAAGGTCTACACGAGCCGAATGCAGTGTGTGTAGCCAGGGACATAGGGTCTACACGAGTCGAGTGTATTGTGTAGCCAGGGACATAGGGTCTACACGAGTCGAGTGTATTGTGTAGCCAGAGGCGTAGGGTCTACACGAGTGAAGGGTATCGTGTGTAGCCAGAGGCCTAGAGTTTACACGAGAGTAGTGGAGTGTGAAGTCGGAAGAAAGGAGACTACACGTTGTATTTTGACACGTAAAGATTTAATAAAAAGTGTGTTCCCGTCAAGAAGTTCCTGCCGTCAATTCCCATACTTCAACTGGCGTCAGAAGTGAAACGGTCTTCCAAGCATGGATACAAGGAGGAACCGTCGGACCCACGGGATTGACCACGGGGACAACCTCGACGACGCGGGTCAACTGGCATCGGGGGTGAGGAAGAGGAGTTGCCCACGGGGCAGGATCCGCCGACGGCGCCGGACGAGCCAGGGGGACTGACGCCGTGCTTCGCGAAGCGCACTCCCGTCTGGCGGAGCTGCTGCTCGCCGCCGCGTCCATCTTGGCGGAGATCAGCTCGTCGGGAGGAGCGGGAACGGCGGCCGACGTTCTGCAGGGTCGCCCTGCAGATTCCCGCCAAAACGATTTGGCGATGGCCGCCATTTCATCTGCACCGACTTTTGGCGGGAACGGCCATCACCACGTGGCAGCGGTTCTCCATGCGCGCCCGCTGACGTCACCAACGCGCGCGGCGGACCGCCATCACACACCCGCCGATGGGGCCGCCATCTTACACACCGGCGGGGCGGCAGAGAGGAAGCACGAGGAGGAGGACGACTTCATTTTTCAGCAGCGCCTTCCCACGTTGTCAGCCTTCAAGGCGGAAGGCGGGGATTGGAGCCAATTTCAGCGCAGATTTTTGGCGCATCAGGAGATGTCCGCCTGGTCCGACGCTACGGCACTGCGGGCACTGCCTGCCATGCTGGATGACAACGCGCTCGCGGCCTTCACGTCCGCACGCAGGTCGGACCGCTCCACGCTCAAAGATGCGCTGGCTCTCATGGCCAAGGTCTATGGTCCTCCCTCCGCGTGCCGCCATCATTTTTATGCAAGACGGAAGGCGGACACGGAGACCGTGCTCGCCTACCGCACGGCGTTGCTTGCTCTCGCCGACGCCGCGTTCCCTCGTATGGACGAGGAGGGCCAAGATGCCATGGTTTTGGAGCAGCTGCTCAAGTTGGCGCAGGACCTGGGGGTCCCCATCAACACGGCCGATGAGACCGATATTTCATCCTTACGGGTCGCCACAAGCATACAAGCGCACGAGGTCCTTCAACGTAAACAGGGAGTCGTCTGCAACGCTGCCGTGGCCTCAACTCCGGGCCCAGTTGTCACCGTGCCCCAAGTCGTCAGCCCACGAGAGGAGGCGTTCATCGCGGGACGACCGGGGGACTGGAGATCGGGGGGTCGTTCGCCTCTGCGAGCGGCCCGCAAGCTGGAGCAACCGAGATCTCCGACGACTGTCATCACCTGCTATAACTGCGGCCTCCGGGGCCACGTGGCCTCCGGTTGCCGCGCCCCACGTCAGCGCGCCATGGGACCTCGGCTGGACGACGACCAAGGCCCCAAGTCGTCCCTGCAAACCCCGGCAAGTCGCGGCACCTCACATGCTCGGCCCGCATACTCGGCACATATGGGTCGTCGCGTTGCGGCGGGGGAGAGCCGAGTAGAGTTCGGGGATTCGGTTCAGAGAGGGCGATTCGGCCGAGACCGGGGAGACATTAAATGGTCGGAGTTGGGGCACAGAATAGTGGCTGCCTCAGCGGGTTCATCCGTAGTTACCGGATCTATTGATGGGGTCGAGGTCAGGGTGTTAGTGGACACGGGGGCATCGGCGACTATTATATCGGATCTCATTTATAATATTCTCCCTGTACAATGTCGTCCGCTTCTTCCGGTGGATGTGCCATTTTACGCCGCTAACGGGGGATCGTTGGGCATTATCGGTCAGATTAGGGCATCCATTTGCATTGGTGATATCAAATTGTCGGGACCCGTTTTTGTTTCGTCCTCCCTGGCGGTCCCTTGTCTATTGGGCACTGATTTTTTGGCAAAAATGCCCATCAAAATTCTCATTGATCAGCGTTGCATTGAACTACCATCGGGTCGCCGTATTTCATTTTTGACGAGCCCTAATGAAATTCGGACGGCGTGCGCTACCATACAGGCGTTAGCGACACAGACCGTGCACGTGCCTCCGGGTTCACAAATGTTAATTCCCCTCCGGTTGCGGAAGCCATGGGTGAAGGAGGCCTCGGAACAGGGCATGCTTTTGGGTCCTTCTAATAGGGCTGTTGGAGGTCTCGATTTGTCGGTGGCTCACACTTTGGTGGGGGCTGACAGGGATCCGTTTGTGATGGTTTTAAACGCTGGGGCGCGGCCGGCCGTCATTCAGCAGGGCACCGTGCTAGCTCACGCGGCGCGGGTCCCTGCGGAGGAGAGGCTGGTTGCGCAGGCGGATCCGAGTCCCACGAAAAACGTTACATTGAAGGAGGACCTCGATTGGGTTGATTCGCTGTGCGCGGACTCTGACGATTTATCAGCGGTACAGTTGGGTGCGCTGCGCGGGTTGCTCATTGAATTTTCGGATGTCTTCAGTAAACATAAGTATGACATTGGGTGCACGGACCTGCTACGCCACCACATTGAAACGGGCGATGCGGCACCGGTCAGGCAAAATCCCTTCCGACTGAGTCCTGCTGAGAAGGAACATGTTCAGTCGGCAGTTAACGATATGCTAGAAGCCGACATTATTTCGCCTTCCTCCAGTCCTTGGGGAGCGCCTATTGTGCTCGTTAAAAAGCAGGACGGGTCCCTGCGATTTTGCGTCGATTTCCGTCGCCTGAATAAGATCTCTGTGGCCGACGCGTATCCGCTCCCCAGGATGGACGAGTCTCTCGACGCATTGTCTGGTGCGCGATACTTTTCGACTCTTGATTTATTATCCGGATTCTGGCAGTTGCCACTCGACGAAGAGTCTAAGCCTAAGACCGCATTTCGGACTCCAGGGGGCCTGTTTCAGTTTAACCGGTTACCCATGGGACTTCACTCCTCTCCGGCGACGTTTCAGCGTCTTATGGAATTGGTTTTGTCGGGCTTGCAGTGGGATACGTGCCTCATTTACCTTGACGATGTCATTGTTTTCGGTAAAACGTTTGAAGAACACCTCCAGCGATTGAGGGGGGTGTTCTTGCGAATGCGATCGGCTAAATTAAAGTTTAAACCGGCCAAATGCCACCTTTTTCGTAAATCCGTGAGGTACTTGGGTCACATTGTCGACTCTTCGGGGATTTCTACCGATCCTGCGAAGACGGACTGTGTCAGTTCGTGGCCAACGCCCACGTCAGTGTCAGACGTACGCAGTTTCATCGGTTTTGCTTCGTATTATCGCCGATTCGTTGAGCACTTTGCCACCATTGCAAAACCCTTGCACGCTCTAACGGCGAAAGGAGTGAAGTTCCGATGGGGACCGGAGGAGGAGGCTGCATTCTGCTCCCTCCGGGACGCCTTGGTTAGGGCCCCACCCTTGCGCTATCCGGACTTCGCGAGTCCCTTCTTGCTAGACACGGACGCTAGCAACACGGGCATTGGGGGAGTGCTGTCCCAAGTCGTTGGAGGGGTCGAACGGGTGGTCGCCTATGGTAGCAGGGTGTTGTCGCCGGCAGAGCAGCGCTACTGCGTCACCCGTCGCGAACTGCTTGCCATTGTTTTTTTTGTACAACAATTCAGGCCATATCTCTATGGTCGTCATTTCACGGTCCGGACGGACCACGCGGCGCTCCAGTATTCATTGCGGGTCGCCCAGCCCTCGGGCCAATTGTCGCGGTGGTTGGAAGTCCTCCAGGACTATCAGTTCACGACTACGTACCGTAAAGGCTTGCGACACACAAATGCCGATGCCCTGTCGCGGTTGTTGCCTTGTCACAAATGTGCGTGCTTATCGGGATCGGCGCGCTGTAAACCGCCGGTTACGGAAGGTAGGGAGGCGTTGGTTGCGGCCGCGAGCACACCAATTGGGGATGGTCCCGCTACCCCTGGGGGTCAGGACTCGCTGCTCTCAATGTCATTGATTGAGTGGGGCCGTCTCCAAATGGCGGACAGCTCCCTGCTGGCATTGCGCCGCAAGACGGGGGTTCCGAAGGTAACCACGACCGAACTGGCTCCTACGAGCTTAAGCAAGGCCTATTGATGAGATGGGACAGTTTGTCCCGGCGGCATGCGATTGTGGTGCCTGCTGCTGTGAGGGGGAAGGTTGTCTTGGCCGCACACGAACGCCTCTTGCATTTGGGAGTTAACAAAACGCTTGCCCTGCTTCAGCGTGACTATTATTGGCCGGGAATGGGGGGTGACGTGGTGAATATTCTGAAGGGTTGTGTTGAGTGCGCCAGACGGAAACCACCGCCTGTGCCAGCTAATCCACCGCTGCAATCCATCCAGGTCTCGCGCACTAACGAGCTCGTTGCACTCGATATTCTGGGGCCTTTTCCGGTCACGCCTAGGGGTAATAAGTACCTGTTGGTGGGGGTCGAATATTTTACCCGGTGGCCTATGGCGTGGCCACTCGCCAACCAGTCGGCGGCGGCTGTGACGGACGCCTTTGTCCAGGGCTACGTCCTGGACAAGGGGGCTCCCGAACGCTTGCTGACTGACCAAGGGAAGAATTTTTCGAGTAAATTACTGCAAGAGGTGTGCGACCTGTTGGGTACCAAGAAGGTGCGTACCTCCCCGTACCACCCGCAGACGGACGGGATGGTGGAGAGGCTTAACAGGACATTGACTTCTATGTTGTGCCAGCAGGTGTGTGAGGCGCATGTTGATTGGGACCTGCAGGTCCCTGGGGTCCTCGCCGCGTATAGAATGGCCCCCCATGCAGCTACGGGATTTTCCCCGTTTTATCTGATGTACGGTCGGGAAGCCGACCCGCCCATGGAAACGCAGCTGGGTCTGTCCGCACCACGAGCAAATTCGAAATTGGCAGAGCATATTAAATTTAATATTCATAAGCTGACAGAGGCAAGGGAGGCCGCACGGCTTAATTCACGGGCTCGCCAAATTGCAAACGAGCGGTTGCGGGCACGGAAGGTGTCCGTGCACAATTGGGAACCAGGTGACAGGGCCTGGCTGCATTGCCCGCAGGCACCTTTGGCTACGTCGCCTAAATTGTTGAAGCCGTGGCGGGGACCCGTGGAGGTCGTGCGGGTTGCACGCCCCCAGTGCGTTCAGATAAAATGGGGAAAACGCCGTTGGTACGTCCACCCCTCCCGACTGAAACCGTTCTCGCCTCCGTATGGCCTCCCCTTGTGTCATGAGGGCCGAGCATGTGACGTGACCAGCGACCCTGAGGGGGAATTGTCTTTGCCTGCTCCTCACATGTCTCCGCCTGATCCGCTCCCAGGTGTCTCGGAACTGACAGCTGCCGACCACCGGCGGCCGGATCTTGAGCGGCCGGAGCCACCGGACGGTCGCCAACGTCCCGTCCCATACGACGGACCGGCCAGACGGACTCGCGCTAGGTCGCGCTACTTTGTGTGACCTGCCACGTGAGGAGTCGAGACAGCCGGAGCGCCTCGGCACTGCGTTTAGTCACAGAGACACTTGGCGCGTTCGTTTTCCGGTGTTCGCTTTTATTGTGTTCGTTTTCCGGTGTTCGCTTTTATTGTGTTGTTCGTCGGGCTGTATATTGCTTCATATTTAAGTGTTGTGTTGTTGTTGTTGCGTTACGGGGCACACTGAGAGGTGGAGTTTCTTTGTTACTGCATTGACGTTAGGTTGTGTTGTTGGTTAACAGCCGGGCCGGCTGCAAGCTATGTGGGAGGGGGTGATGTAGAGGTGATACGCGCTGGAATTAGAGATCGTATGCCAGCGCGTAATGATTGGCTGTGTAGGTGGTGACGTGCGCTGACGGTGGAGGATCAGGGGTCAGCGCGGGGTCGTGGGTTACGGGGTACTGATTGGCTGTGGACCGGTGACGTGCTGAGAGGGAGTGATCGGGTGGCAGCGCGGTGTGATTGGTGGAGGAGTGTTAACACGCGCTGGGGAAAACGGATCGTAGAGAGAGTGCGTCGTGATTGGTTCATTAAGGAGCGATGCTCACGCTGAAGTACGCATCAGCTCCGCCTCTCGTGAGCAGGGGCTATAAAAGGGGATGCACACAGGCGTGAGGGCAGTGTGTAACCAGCGAAGAATGAAGACGGGGATGAAGACCTAGGGCCCTGCGGTACCTAGTCCCGCTGTCCTAACGGGACCGGGACTCTGTGTAACCCAGAGGCGAGTGTAGTGTGTGTAGCCATAGGCGTAAGGTCTACACGAGCCGAATGCAGTGTATTGTGTAGCCAGGGACATAGGGTCTACACGAGTCGAGTGTATTGTGTAGCCAGGGACATAGGGTCTACACGAGTCGAGTGTATTGTGTAGCCAGGGACATAGGGTCTACACGAGTCGAGTGTATTGTGTAGCCAGAGGCGTAGGGTCTACACGAGTGAAGGGTATCGTGTGTAGCCAGAGGCCTAGAGTTTACACGAGAGTAGTGGAGTGTGAAGTCGGAAGAAAGGAGACTACACGTTGTATTTTGACACGTAAAGATTTAATAAAAAGTGTGTTCCCGTCAAGAAGTTCCTGCCGTCAATTCCCATACTTCACATACATAGACTGACACACACATAGCCCTACACACACATACACATATGGACTGTGACACACAGATATCTACTTTAGATACACAGACATGGATTAACACACATATGGACTCACACACAGACGCATTGACTTACACACACACATCGAGTGACACACACATGTACACACATGTGGACTAACACACACACATATGGACTAACATACACATGGACGTACACACACACAGATCGACTGACACACACACATGGACTAACACACACACAAAAACACTTTGACGTTGTCCGTTCTAAAAAGACACCCACATGGAGTTAAAGACACGCATGGCTCTACACTCACACACATACGGACTCAAAGACACACACATGGACTCACACACACACATCGACGGGCACAGCAATCCCCGATGATGGCACAGCTATCAGTATCGCAGTACTACGTATGAGTAAATAGCGTGACGTGAGCGATGGAAACAATAGAAATGCATTTAAGAAATAAGCAGAAATCACAGACTGGCAGTAGACCGTGGCAGCGTTATAAAAGCGCAGCAAAAAAAGGGGAAATTGAGCAACCCAAAAATCCAAAAAGAGTTTTAGGTACACAAACATAATTATTGTAACATGTCAACTCATTTCATAATGGTAAACAATGAACCTGAGTTGTTATCTTCACGCAAACATAATTATTGTAACATCTGTGAACTTGTTTCATATTGGTAAACAATGAAGCTGAGTTTTTATCTGCACACAAACATTATTATTGTAATGTTTGTCAACTAATGTGTTTAACAATAATAAACAATGGACTTGAGTTGTTAGCGTAAGAAGCAAGGAAATTTGTACTTGGCATAGGCGTGTTGAGGCCTTGTGCGATGCGTAGCCCCTGTCCTGGCCTACATTGGCGAGCCACGGAGTTGGCACGTTGCCAGGCTAGGGGCTGGGCCGCTACCCGCCCCCCCAACATCTGCCGTCCGTGCAAGAATAATGGTATGTAAGC
This sequence comes from Callorhinchus milii, assembly GCF_018977255.1. NCBI lineage: Eukaryota > Metazoa > Chordata > Chondrichthyes > Chimaeriformes > Callorhinchidae > Callorhinchus > Callorhinchus milii. The sequence continues at coordinate 26,877 of NW_024705082.1, forward strand.
AGTAAAATATTATTATCTACGGAGTCTGTAGTATAAACTGAACGCATCGTGTTGGGGGGGGGGGGGGCGAAGAGGACATGACACTGTGAATAAATATCCGCAGTGTGATGTGTGTATGTGTTGACTGTAAAACGTGTAAAAGAAAATGTCTCCCGTGAGGTCGAGCGAACGCGCATGACTTGGCAGGGTCCGCCCCCCCACGCAATTGGCGTCACTTGGTACGGTCGATGTCGTGCAATAAGTAAATAATGAATAATAGAAACGGCACAAATGTGTTAATTAAACTACTTTAAAGTTTACGGACGGGAAAACGGAATAGCCTATTTTCACCACGGGGCTGAGGGTGTGCCGCCTGGCAAATTATTTCGGTCTTAAACTCCACCGTCCGAGAGCCAAATCCCTCGCAAGCGCGAGCGCACGGAGACTTTTATATATAAAAGAAAGAAGAAAGAAGAAGGAGAAAAAAAGAAAGAAAAGAAGAAAGAAAAAGAAAAGATATCCTGAATTATCGCTAATATTAAATTATATTCCGTTCTTGTGTATGATAATATATTCAGCAGCTACACTTCAATGTCGAGTTCTGCTTGCCACGAGAGGGCTTCAGGGAAGAGTCTGTGTAGTTTGCCATTTTCCCCATTGAAGGAGCGCAGACTACAGTGGTTTACTCTATGGTCCATAGTTTGTGCTGCATGGTCACAGTCGCACTGTGGCTGTCTTTTATTTTCCTTTTATGAAGGAGATTTATGCATTGGCCTGTGGATGTTCTCATGCGGTTGAGGAATGTCAAAGCAGGAGGTGCGATGCGTGGGTCTCGAATGAGGAGTTTATTCTGGACGTCCGCGTTGTTCCACTTTGTTCACAAGCGTTCTTCCGGATCTAAATGAAATTCTACAACATGGAATGCTTCACGAATTTGCGAAGTGGAAGTTGTTAATTCGAACGTGTAAAATGAATCATGTTTAATTATTGGCAATAGAGTCATACCTCAATATGCGAATACTCGATATAAGTCGTTTCAGGATAACGAACTTAATGTTATATTAACGGGAAAAAAATTTCGTAAAATAAACAAATACACAGACGTAAATTATTCTATTATACATCTACAGTGCCATATACATAATAATATAATAATATTGTAATATCCGGTATTTTGTTTGGTGGGCAATGTCACCTTATGACTGCACCGAAGACGACACTGTTGAATATAAATATTTTACAGTACATTTTCTTTTTATTTACGTCCCTCTGATTGCGCAACCCCTCAGTAACTGGATGGAGCGCGGGCAATAAGTGCATGCCTGTTACTATCTCAGTATGTCACCAATGTAATGTTTGTAGACCCCTTCATTATATGTCCTCGCCTTCCATACTCCAGGTTATTTATTTCACGTATGTGTATAAAGATATTTAGACTCGCTGGTCTCGTCATGAAACTGCAATGAAAAAGCATCAGGGGAGGCAGCCATCACATCTGCCTCACTGAGAGAGATGTGTCTAACACGCCCCCTTCAGTGAGGACACACCCCCCGCAGTGAGGCCACGCCCCTCCGTGAGACGATGCCCCCCTCAGTGTGTGACTGACACGAGCCAGTGCCTCCCCAGCCATTGACCTCACCGCACGTCACTGCTATAGTACTATACGCCTTCTTCTTCTTGTTCGTCCATCAAAGTTGATGATGACCATGGCACGTTTGTCATTTTGTTGGGTTTTGATGAGTGCGCAGATGGCTGAAGAGGCCAATCCGAGCCCGGAATTCCCTGTGGCACACTGGACAGGTCAGGGAGGATGTAGAGCTCTGAGGTGCAGCCACACGTCCTTCCTTGGTAGATTTGCGCTGCTGCCTCTTCAAGATAGCACAGGAGCGTCTCCTACTCTCACAGAGGACTGCACCGTCCTGTACTTTTCTTCTCCAGGCAGGTCGGTCCTGTGCTACCGCCTACAACTGGGTGGTTAAGGTTAGCGATTTGTCGTATTATCCGGCTGTATAGTAAATGAAACAATACAATTATCTTCTTGGTTCTTTCGGTAAAGTCACGTAGAAGGGAAATAATAAAATAATAAAAATAAAACATAATAAAATTATTCTCACGACGTTTCGGCCACAACGCAAGCAGCCGTCCTCAGGTGAAGAACAGGTCTGTCAGGAAGACAGCGTCTGAATGAAACACCCCAGGCTTGGAGCGTATATTTAAGCTGGGTTGGAGGGGGAAGAGCGCCTTGACAAAATAATTTGCATATCAAGAAGAATTTAGCATATTTATGGAAAATGCAGATATGGGATTAGTCACTCCTTGTGAAATGCGTAGGAGGTGGGGGGGGGATTCAAAGTCATATTATGCCCGTGCATTATGCAGGATTAGCAGCATCAAAGGGAGGGCATAGGGGTAGCATTAATAAAAGGAAGGAATGTTAATAGTATGTAGCTGCAGTAACTAAACCACCACGTAAAAAACTACATAGTATCATCAGTATACTAAATATACTCTCCAATAAGCTGAGCTACTAACAGTAAGTAATACATTACAATTCTATGTCGCAGAAAATATAATATGCTTTTTTTCTCTTACATCACACGGGTCTACCCCGTACTATATACTGCCATAGACAAACTCAACATTAAATTATATACTGTATTACTATACAACACCCTATACCTTTGTATCATAACAGACGGTGTACGCGATAATCCAATTCCTCCCCATTAACTATTCTGTATTTCTCCATTTTCTTCCCGCAGCCGGTGAACAGCCGTTGATGACTGGTCCAAGGGCTTCAGCCCTCGGGGCTTTGTACTCTCATTTCACCCTGGGAGAACACACTTTGGGGAACAATGATGAATGAACGTCATGGAAACCCTTGCCTGGCTGACAGAAGATAATCATGATCCAGGAGAGAAGGGATTCGCAGTGTTCTTCATTGCGAGGCCCGTGGGGCCACTGGCGGCCGCTGGTGGCCTTTAGTGCGGCCGCTAACGTGCGGCCCCCGACAATACACAAATGTCAAAACACCCCCCCCCCATCATAATCATCATTGTGCTGCTGGCAAACCCCCAATGGTTTCAAATGTGTGGCAGCCCTCAGACTGATGATATCTTTCTAGATTTGAAGCTTTCGTGACTGCAAGGATTCATATTTCGGTAAAGTCATGTAGGTAAAACATTAAAATTAATAAAAGTAAAATAAAATAAAAATCACGACGTTTCGGAGGCAACACAAGCTTCCGTCTTCAGGTGGAACCGTCACAGCCACGACAGCTGTATCAAGTAAATGAGAGATTGCAGGAGCTACCACTCCGTTAATATAATGGTTTGTACACGAAGCCA
>NW_024705082.1:30232-77397 GCF_018977255.1 Callorhinchus milii
AGACGCATGCAACGATTGGAACGGGGTCGAGAGGTCCGTAATATGATTGTAAGTGTTGAGCAGCGCCTCGCTAAGGACAAGGCTTTGGCACGTATTACGTGATATGACACCAGCTTGGAGGCTGAGTGTGGGGTTTAGCTATTTCGCACTTCAAGAGCACACGAGCAACAGTATCGGATCAGTCCCCTAGACAAGATGTCGCACGCCGCACACTCGAGACGTTCTGCATATGCTCATCTGCGCTGGCTCGGGTCGGGTAGTCTTTTCTATACGCGTGATATAAGACTGAAATGCACTTGTGCCAGCATTACGATACACAATAGGCTCATAGAGTCGCACTCTGATGGCCACCTTATTGCGTCATGGCGTTGTGTTGACTTTGACTGATCATTCTCGGGCGGATTGGCCCTGGACTATGACCCATCGATACAAATAATCTCTGGCTGATAAGAAACCGGATTCCGTAAACCCTTCCCCTGCCGTCAGTACAAATTGGCACGGAGCTGTATAACGGCTGCTTATAAGCAACCGCAAAATAGCGGAAGCGTGATTAAACCCAGATAAACTTGTTTTAGTGCGTCCTGGATTCCGAATCGTCGGACGTAGATAGATTCTCCCGGCGGGGATCTGTAGGTATGGCCAGAGCCAGAACTACGTTACCCCTTGCGGGACCTAGTTCTCCTACTTGAGATACCTCCTCTCGAACACAAGAAGCCGTAGCGTTATCATTAAGTAAATGCTATATAGCTACTACCCGGAAGGGGGGTTTCTGGTTTGAGACTAAATGCCTTACAGCTAGCTCCTAAGCTGCCTTTGCTCCAACTTGCTAGGAGATTCCTTCGATGAATCAACATGCTCTTGCTCTGAACGAGGTGGTATAGTGCAAGACACGTACGTATGGATTGTCGCAGAAACTCTGGATAATTTCGTGTATACATAACTGAATACCCTGGTGATGAGAATCTTTACATGGCCCTTCGTCGGAATTTGCAAAGTTACGGCCACGACACGGCAGCTGGTGCATAGGTAACGGTTTCACGGTACTGGAAGTCCCTTTAGGGATACTCTTAGCGTAGCAGTACATGGCGAAACCCTGGTTCCCTTCGTATCACAAGCTTAGTGGATCTGATGCCCGTGGAGGACAACTCGAGGGACGATCGCGATGCTTTGCAAAGTGCAGTGTGTCATCTCTGATAACTTACCTGAGTTGCTAAGCATTCCGTCTAGTATGCCCCTAAAGTATTTAACAACAGTCGGATCGCATCTGCTTCGGGGCGGGCCACTCGATGGACATAATGATGGCTTAGCTGATTGTACGCGGGGGCCCGCACCGGTCGCGACCCCCTTCGTGATAGCGACACACGACCGGGGAGACAATGCTAAAGACATTGATAGCTGGAGGATCACGAAAACACTTGTTTCTACACGGCATGAATTAATAAAGCTCGAAGCACAGATATCATACCACTCTACTGCTTCCTAAGAGAAAGAGTACTTTCACACGCCTATAACTTTTTCGAGAAAGTGGCCGAATTCTGGTGCGCAAATTAATAAGAAGGGGGTAGTTCTCTTAGGTACGTGCCGGCAACTATATCTGGATTTTCCCTTCTAAAGCAAGCTTAGGCCGTTTATTAGAGGCGATGTGCGTTGAAGTTGGAGGCTTTTCCGTCCGGATCTCGTTAATTGGACTTAGCGCGTAAATTATCTAGGTTTATCTAATCCATGCTCTGGAGTAGGATTTCGACATCCTAAGTCGCAAACGTATAATATACACCGTCATCACGGCACGCGTGGACTCGGAGCCCAGGAAAGCATTGACAAATGCGTTTCATCCTACTATGAACCAGCGCTTATGTTAACCCAGCTGATTTTCCAATGGACCGTCTCGTTCCGAGCGTGGGGGGCCATGTAGTGACGAGCGTCGTACCTGCCGCTTATTATCAAGGCAAGTTGGTATCGGAGGACGTGGTTTGAAGGTCTCAGTAAAATATACACACTGGGGTTCAGGTTGAAAAAGTCCCTCGGCCACCCTTTCAGCGCGCTTTCCAGTAACCCAAGGACGCGTTCAGATAGTTCTGACTCAAGGCAGGGGCTAATCCTACGACAAATAGTGCGCGTATTGCAAACGCTTGAAGTTAATACAGCATATAATGTTCGGTATTTGTGAAGCGCTGTGTACCTGGTTGCCTAAAAGAGTACATTGACCCGTGTTGTCGGGGTAATTAAGAGCTTCTTCCGGCTCATACTCTCCCCTGGCACGTGGATCCGCCTACTCAATCCCGATCGCGGGGCCTGGACACTCCATAAGCAGGTGCATTCCAAATTAATAGACATTGTGATTATCTGCATGTTCTGTAGGTTCTTTAAAGTAGTCACGAGAGCCCTTCTATCACGTTGCGCGTGAGATGGGGAACACTCAGTGAACAGATAAGGCACACTGTAATGTTTGTTAGTGGCCCCCGATGGCTAGTCTCTACGTAACGATTTCTACACTAATTGTCGAATTGGCTTGTAGTTCCATAATCAAGAAGTGCCCAGATTTTTCTAGCGCAGAAGATTCGCGAGCAAAAAGGTACGTCGGGCCTGCCAGTAAAAAGTCTATTATCCTAGAACTCGAGTGTTGTGCAGCTAGTTTAGAAACAGGCAGAGGGTCACCCCGACGCAAACGTAGAAGTACTCTAAGTACAACATTCTTATGCAAACGAGGAACCGGTTCCCTTTAACGTTAGGTCGTATGATGAAATCGTACCTAGTTACTAACTTAGAGAATTCGACGAATCTCATGAATGGCAGGATCTGAACACTGGTGCGGAACTAAGTTGGCTGTCTCGTTAAACACAGCTAGCTGAAATGGGTAGCCAAACTAATCGACCGTGCCGTGGTATTTTGTTGGCAGGGAAGCCTTTTGCCCACGATTAATCACCCGGCCAAATGCCAGTGCAACGCTTGACTCTAAGGAGGAAAGAACAGATACGCCATTAGGATAATCCCGGTAGACTCTCGAGTTTTGGTATCGTTCCTGGAACGGCGGGCTCACAACATCATGGTTTCGAGAGTCATCATGTTTAAATACGGCTACGGTAATAGCGGGCGAGAGAACGTATAATTCGTAGCGAGTTCTTAGGCAAAAATGTAACGAAGTCGGAAGACAGTCGTACCTGGCGCGTGACGTCCGGAATATCCGGGAGAACCCATACTCTGACGAGGCAGGGTATAGTATGCGCTAATAGCCGACTATGTGTATCAACCCACAAGGTCGAACGACGCACTTGGTTGTAATCATCCTATCTGCTCACGCATATGCGTGATCAATATTCGACTAACTTGCAACAGTATTTCGTCACCTAGACACAATGATACAGCGTACGCTCGGCCGGTAGCATTAACAAGTTCTCGGAGACAAGTCAGCCAAGGAGTGTTTCCACCGCTGGGCATTACTGCTTAATCCAGGTCTGATCTCATATCTTGAACACGTTATTTACTGACTACCAGCAAAGACTGAACATAAGGGGAGACCCTACGCCCCGCATGAAGGGGCCGCTAATGCAGCCGCGCACTTAGCGAGTGTGTCCCGTTACTCTGCAATGTAAGCAAGTCCCGACTAAGCCACTTCAGAAGAAATATAAACTTAGCGGAGATAGGCCAGTGGATTTCTTTCTAAAACTCCTAAATAGTACTCCATCCGCCCAAACTCATTCTGCACCTTTAAGAGCGTCATGCGCGTTGCCCTTATCTACTGCTGTGCCTAATCGTGTTAAGGCGAGTTCCTACATTGCGTCTTTGTACTTTGGAATATGTAACCCAAACTCCTGGTATCTCAGCATTATTCTCTGAGATCTTAAAAGCCCGTCCCACCAAGTATCAACGCGCCGCAAGACTATCGTCAGAGTAGGGCCTAGCCGGCGTCGGCTGCTCTAAGAGTTGTCCAGTGGCTTATGTCGAAAGCATTCTCGCACGCTTATGTGTGACCTAGAAGTTCCCTCGCTTGACCTAGGGGGAAGGTGGTTTAGTGCATTGGTAGATGTAATCTTTTGCGTAAGGTTAGCTTCGGGCACTAAGTGTAGGTAAGTCCCCGGTCTGGTAATGACTCCCAAAACGTTGACGTTAATACCTCGGGGTATGTTGGCACGTGCCTATTCGAACCACCAACGTAGTAACCACCTAACCTAACACTGGCGACAAATCACAATGTGAGCTCGACAGGTTTAAGATATCGACGTCCGGTCCTGCGAGGTGGCGCACTTATCCCCTAGAAAAAGCTCCTACAGGAGGTCGAATAAATACGCATTAACTGTGGACGTGTCATGGCGGGGTAACAAGGCAGAGTCGGTCGGGGTACTGATAAGACCTACAAAACTTCAGAAGTAACGTGACTTCAGTGTCGCTGAGCCATCCTAGAGGCTATTTGTAAGCGCGCACGCCCAACCCATAGAAGCGAGCACTTGCACTTCTGATTTGGAAGAAATCTTCACTAGCTACAGTGGACGGTACTACGTACAAAATAGTTAAAGATTTTAAGAGCGGGGGAGAAATGTCCAGCATCCGCTGGTTAGACTAGCATGACCGTAGCCCAGTCGGTCCGCGCTACGTCGAGTCTTGTGACCGAACAAAAACCGTCGGATGTGGTGGAGGTGCCTGTACCCGTCCGGGAACTCCGTGGATAATTCACTAAAGCCTAGCGGCCATTGAGCCAAGAAGGCCTGGACGATACTATTCCACAGTCGTATTTTCTAGAGGATCTAGCGGTTGCGGACAACCATACCTGACTCCGGCCATTGAGTGCTACTACTTGGATTGCTTTCCAAAGCCTTTGTCATTCCCCCCGACGGAGGCGGAGATAAGTCATGGTGGGAAAGTGAGCACGGCATATCTTTCTTTTCATGATCTTAGTACTAACGGTCTTTCCCTGCGGGTACCGAATAGTCCTCGGTCTCGGAGCTCATCTAAAGGACGACACAATGTAAACCTCGGCTACATTGAGTTGCGTTCACGGTGGCGTTTTTCATATGAGAAAGATTAGGCGGTAGCCATCATCTGCACCCCCACGGCTGTTATTCCGTAGCATATACAAGGTTGTGGACTTACCCGAATACAAGCTTACCTATTAACCGTTCCATTTAAATATCGCGGCTGAAAGACCACAAGTCCCGATTGGGTCCGGCCGCCTATGCGTGTATGGTGCTCCGGCGTAAAATGATACGGAACGGTTGGATGGAGCATATAATTAAAATACAGTCTTGGCGCGAAATCCCTACTGGTCCTAACATACTACAGCTCAAGTTAATGGGGGGCTACCGTCCCAGTGCATGTCAGACCATCGTAATGAGGAAAAGACCGATGACTTCAATGTATTAACGCTGAACGAAGAGCTTGAGCCCATATAAATCAAGGACTGCGGCTGCAAAGGTAACTTTCTTGTTCATCTCCCGCATGGTCAGCATACTCTCCGGTTCCATGTATACCCTGAGCGCTATTCATTTAGGATCCGTGCGACTCTGCGTCTCCACCGGCAAGGGTCTGCCCCCAAGGAACCTAAATATGGTCTAGGATTAAACGCATCCCAGTTGCTTATACCATAGACCGAGTTGGGGGCGGCGACAGATCTATACCGGATCGTACCAAAGATAGATACAGAGAATGACTCTCACCGACCTCGCAGTGACCTTACAAGTGACCCACGCACTGACCGAGCCCGTACATGATGACACTACCCGCTCTCAATCCGATTAAGCCGCAGAACTCAATTAGAGCGTCAGCTCGCAGATCCCGCGAAACGCTCTGGAACTAGTCAGAAACCGACCTGTCCATTCCGTAGATGGGATTGTATATATCCCTGAATTGCAGGATACTGGGATGCGGCGAGTCGAGTTACGCAATGCCTGACACCAGGCTTGATGTTAGTGTGCTATTGAGGGGCTTAGAAACTAAACGGTTCGCTCCCTATAATTGAATCCGGTAGATAAATCTTCCCCAGGGTGTTCACGAGATTACCGTTGCAGTGGCTTCTACTGATCGGTGTCCCCCGAGTAGGCAGAACTTACTAGCTCGGGATGTATGACCGGCGTACTTGCTAACTCTATACGATCTAGATGTTAGACTCAAGAGGGACTCAAGTCTCGCCCCTGCACTCGAAAGATTTGAAGCGCGGGGGGCAACGGTCGAGTCGGAATTCAACTATATAGAACTCGCCAGCTGGTCTCTGACGTATCTGCCGGGCTAGGTACCTGCGGGACTTATAAGAGCAAGGATTTAAATTGACTGCCTCTCAATTCGATACCCTAACCTCGCAAGGGTTAGGGTGTCTTTGAGAGCAGCATTAAGGGGTAATAGGAACGATCGCACACCTTATCACTGTAATTAAGTACCAATTCGGTTAGCGAGGCGTATACTGACCGTCGCATCAATCCCTCCCGTGTCAGTAATAACGTAACCGTCTCTTGAAGTAACCTTATCCAAATACGGGCTCAGTGCGTGGTTGGCCGATAAATGATCCGTTCTCTCTCGAGTATGCTCTCCTCTTCGCCTATGGTCAATAAAAGACAAGCCACGGCACCGGTCAATAAAGCAGAGCACGCGGTGACTACTGAAAAGAGGAGGTTATAGCGCTCCGATTGCCCGCACTCTGCGAGGATCGGCGACTAATTATAGAGGTCACCCAAGTGTGTACATGGGGGGCTTCATAATCACCCGGATGCCAGTACATATATGACGGTATTCTAACAGAGTCTTTCAGCAATATCCTTTGCTTAAACAGGGAAACGGATAGCGACCACCGGAAACCTAGGATGTCGTTTGATGTGAGTTATCTCATAGTATCAGACTGGGGCGTAGCGTCTTGCCCAGCAGATAGGACCATCCGGGAGCTAGACGCATAGAGTTCGCCAAGTGAGCTTTTGGGGGACAGCTCGCATGTAAACCGCTAAAATGTTCAAATTCATGATTCCAGTAGTTCTCCGTAACGGGTACAAAACGCTAAAAATCCCGAGAGTTGTGCGCATTGATGTACAATACAAGGACGAAGTACTAATGATATTCGGAGCACTCTCTCCCGATTGTTTCACGAGGGGGCGCCAAATTGTTGCATGTTACATTCTACGTTAAGCACAATTAATTTAAAAAGCCGTGATGCCCAAAGTCGCAAACGCGTGTCCCAAGAGGCAGCGGTGCCTTATACTACGCGCCTTGGAAGTTAAAACGATTCTCGTTAGCGTTGGGTGATGTGCAGCATTGCAATCTTGATGCTTACGACACCGCAATTTCTCCGGAGTGGCCACGCGTGCGCACCGACATTTTGGTCAGGCATAATTTTTATGATATAATCGCACGTGCGCTGGCAGGAGACGTACTTTGTTCCCCCCATAAAAGCTACGAGGTGCCGCATGCTAGTTCACACTCCGGACGAATGCCCTGGTGTAAGTCTACCACCACAATACCTAACAGGCGCTTGATGCAACCCCTCCACGTGACAGTCGGACCGGAAAGTGTACGGGGGCTTCCGTAGAGTGCCATAAGATTCTTAGAGGTGTAGTTGATTAACTGAGGTATTCAACTCCCTTAAACTTCTATACCGCGCTCGACTGACTCGCAAATTGAGGGCGCCACCGCTTATCCCATAGGAGGCGACCAGGGGAGCAGAGCGTGAACCGCCGTCACAGCCCCCCTTATCATCGTTGAAGTGGCCGCCGTCCGTCGTGTCGGGCCATGGTCTTGAATCTAGTCGTTTTACGCAGTCGAGCGACGTAGACGACGTGCTGGTGAATCGTCAATGAGTGCCAACGGGTTATCAGTGGCTGACACAACATACAACCACCAGTAGTCTCTCTTTTCGGCCCGAGTACCACTAGAGCACGCAAACGTTACGGAAGGTGAAAGCGCACGTTGTACAGCTCATCTATCGGTGAACTTGAACCTCCTCACTCAACCCGATGGTAGGATGGCTAGACAGCACCGCGGCAGGAAGCCCATCCAGGTTGGTCTGTTTCGAAAGGGACTGGGAACTCGCTCCTATACAAGCTCCATCTCGTGGTGAGGTTAAGTTATTCATGTTTCTAAGATACGCCCTTGTCGACGAGTCTCCAGTCTTCGTCATTGCAGCTCTAGGAGAAAGCTCGCGGGAATTATGTGAGCAGGAACCACCATATAGACTGTCAACCGACAAGGGCCACGAAATACATATTGTAGGTACCATCATACTTGTGCCAGGTCCTAACGTGTGCCAACGCCCACTAGGCCTGCGACAAGGCCTCTTTGGTTGGCAATAGGAGTCCCAGGCCTGTCAAGTGGGGCCGCGGGACTCCTCTTACACGATGATGAGGGCGATTGGGTGTGTGCCACCATGATCAACTTACCAGCGCCCATATTTCCTGTCCTAACAAACAATAGTTACGGTTATGTAACAGAGTTGAGCGGCGTGAACAGCGCAACCGTTCGCGATGTATTACGAATGAAGAGTCTAATCTGTGGAAGAATTGTGGAACTGTCGGTTCCCACACTCGTGGTTTAACAGACGGCAAAGTGTCATCTCAAGAATTTCTAGACCCGACAACGGAGACTAATGGTAAAGAGGTCCTAATTTCTACAGCTTATAGAAACGCCACAGAGAATCCCTGTCCTTCAATGCGATTTTAGGACTGTCTTTTGGCGAGGTTGGGTTAAGGTTATGATTAGATTATACTAGAGTTCACCTGCCCTCGACGTCGTAGCGATGGATGAGTACGGAAAACTGACGGTACCCGTAGTACCGCCTACACCCGCAAAGAAATGCTTTTCGATGAGCTCACGGGGCATAGTTAATTTGCACATCGAGCACCTCCTACTGCTATGTTTTTTACGTATATATAACGAGCTCAAGGGCACTCCTAATGACTCCTCCCACAAATTTGCCATTCTTCTACATTCTAAATACCATCTGCGTAGTTGTTTACTATGCTTATATGTACATTCAGCGAAATAGCTAAATAAGCCCAGAACGGCCTTCGTCGGAGCGCCTAACGGTCCAGTGGAATATAAAAGCTCACAACAGGTACGAACACACTGCCTCTTCTAATTCTAAGTGAACCGGTTACTGGATTCACATCACATAGGATATAGTTTTAGTTTGTTAGGCGTGCTTGAGGATCTGGGAATACTAGGCTGAGACCCGTCTCTCCCCCACGGGGCCATTGGACAGTCGCAGCAACCGTACGGTATCAGTCGCTACCCAGACACGGGATGTCTTGGTGCCAGAGTTCACCGCAGACAACAGAAATCGCAGTAGAGGCCCGTTAGGCGATTGGTAATCTTTTACGCTACACGCTGGAAGCGTCCGTCTTCCCAACCGTCAATGTCTGTTTATATATCGATTAACAAAATTGCTAGTATCCGCCGGGAGCTGCTATACGTCCCAATCCTTTGGCGGGCCTGAACAATGGTAAGTAGTAGAATCGCGTAACTGCTCTCCTCGCAGGCTGGTAGTAGTCCTGACATAAGAGGGAGTTATATATAGAGTATCGTTAGATTGCCCAGACAATGTCGGGGATGGCACTTGGAATTACGGGAATCGGGGCACAGAAACCGAATCCCCCAATCGCATAGATGCTGGATCTGAGTTTAGATGACGCACTATCTGACTTTATGTTTCGCTACAGAGACCAAGGAGGTAGGGTTTCAGTGTGAGAATGTGTTCTTTAATATCTGAAAAGGTAAGGCAGGAGCTCCATAACGGACGGCGAATTTCCGCCATGTTGTTGTAGACGCTGTAGATCAGCCGTGGAGATTGTGCAACAGAGTGTTCTGGTAGATCAGACCAATACGCGTGGTATACTTTATTGGTTTCTACGGGCGAAAAGGAGTCCTTCATAAGCCTGGAAGGATCGAGTGGAATGGATCACGGATCTCGCTGCGCGTCTGTGTGTGCACTCGAGTTGGTCCATAACACTACTAAGTTGGTCGACGGGAGCAAAACTTAGAACTTTATGATAATGCGTAAAGAGTGTAGAGACGTTACACCGTAGGACGAGTAAACCCGGAAGCACACGGCCAATACGTATCTGCTTTGGCGACAGAGGCCTTGATGGTAAAGGAAAGCACCGAGTGGCGACGTCCGAGCGCCAGTAGGGTGCTGGACGTAAAACCCAGTCGAACGCCTCCGTAACACACGTACCATTCTAGTATGCGTGCACAGGGGAGCCATTTTACCGACGGTAGCAGCTTATGGAGTAAAGACATAAAAACTGTGCACAATCCGCGTAACCAACCGGTCGACAGAATCGTGCTCGCTCTCGGGCGCGGTAGAGTCCGCTCAAGCATCTTTCGATCATACGTCAAGTAATAGTTCTTTGTTGTTGATTAGGAGTTAGCCGAACGTCTTTCATTCGGTTGAAAGGAGGGTTACTCTGGAGCACATAATTGCGTCAATGGCACCATGCCGGCGTGTCTGTTGCGTTAAGTGCGGAGATAACCTGGTACATACTCTCCGACGAAGAGGCTCCGCTATACTTAGGTACAGACGATAACTGGCTAACTTTCGGCTGCCTTCCCCTCCAAAGTATTACTCAGCACCGGAGGTCGGAGCCTCGTATTGCATAAGAGAAAGATACCGAAGTTTCTTGCGATGAATCAGGCCCCCTGGTTCGTTTGGGCGGTTCCTTCCAAGTCAGCCGTCTTGCTGACGCTCGCTTTGGGTCTTAGGCCCAAGAGGTCCTGCCACTGTTGGACTTCGAGCTCCCGCAAGTGTTTCGTTATTACCAGAAAAGGGGAAGTGTGACCCATTACTAAAACCAACGCTTATCGTAATTCAGAGTACTTAACTCCCCGCACTTGGATATAAGAATAGTAGCAATCACAGCGGAGCATGGAAGGTACCGAGACGAAAAACCCGAGCTCTCACGACGAAGCTCGCCAAGCTAGGTATGATATCGATTAGACACAGGTTTTGGATTTTCTAAGCAAAAGGTGAAAAAATCGCCTGCTATCGAGGTCGAAGATTGAGCTACGGACGAGTGGTGAACTCTAGATTGAAGTTTTTTATTTATAATACAGTCTGGACATCTACACAACTATCTGTATCTGAGTCCGTATAATCAGGCCGTGACATTGAGCCACCATTATCCGCCCATTACCCATTTACGAGTCAGATAGGCTCGCGCGGCTGTGTGCAGGATTAAGTCATAGGGTATAATCGATACAGAGTGTCGAAAATATAAGTACCGCTCGCGGTAGTATGGTGTTCGAGATACATGTGTGTCCATTTCTAACCATGACTTCTGGCGAACACCGTAATCGCGCTACATCGATACTACTCACCTAGGCGGTGGACCACAATGAGAATCAGCCCGTAGATGGGTCCCAAGCCGCACTGCATACTGAGTAATCCCAAGTCTGAGCCGTCATCCAGCGATGCTGAAGGTGTCACGTTTTCTCCGGATAAATTACATCCCATGGAAGCTCATTAACTGCGCTTCGACGACTAAGAAGAGCCCGAGTGCACGGTTGCAGAACTCAGTCCACCTCTAGAGTTCCATTAGTCGTTGCATGCAATTCCGGGCTTCGGGAATTGACAGTCTAGAAAAATAATTACATAGAGCCAACATATCACGAATTGCTCCGGGTCGGCTAACATCCGCACCAGTTTTGATCCGCCCGTGAGAGCTAGACAAGGAAGACTTTGAAACACTTCTGGGGACACTCAGCGACTCGCTCAAGCGACTATTCCGGAAGCTTGCTGATCAGCACAAACAAATTGCGTATTTACTCCATCCAAAACAGGTTTGGTACGAGTGGACGGTGCGAAATTCGAGGGGGGGAACCGCCTAGTGGAACTCACAGTTTGACCCGTATTTGGTTTACATCCCACCTTAAGGTAGACATGCCCTCGGAACCGTACTCTAGCACCACATAATACCCACCAGCCTTAACCGTACTGTTCATTTCTCAATAGGCGTAGGTTACGGGATAGTGGAGTTGTCTTGGGAAGTATCTAGAGACACCTTCGTAGAGACATTAATCGGTACGCCATGTTTCGTCCACGTAAAGGCAACCAAGGTAGTGATGAAACTGGTAAGTGGGATTTATCATTCTAAATGTCCGGTTGTGTTCGACCCTGCTGTTCGGGTCCTAATAATATTATATGATATAAGAGCAAATGTTAGATGATAGGTCAAACTGTGTCCGTCAGCGGGCCGAGTTTATAAATAAAAGATCGCCGCAACGCTTAGTGCCCGTGGGCGGTGCCATGCCATAGCCCTCCGTTTACCTACCGTTAACGCTAGGGTTGAGTTATGTCGAGGTCAATGCACGGGCCACCTGAAGTCCACATCCAAATGGAACCCGTACGAACTAGGGCGGTTCTTGTAAGCAGGGGGTCATCCGTTTAATTGAGCTAGCGTGGTTATGGAAGGTGTGCGGCAGATATTTACGGTGCGCTACGGACGCTCCGAAAAACTTCGCCGTTCCTCAAGTCGCTCAGTCTGTTTGAACTGGCCTGTTAAGGCCGGACCATGTCTTGTTAGGAGTACACGTTCAAGTTAAGCTAGATGCTCTGTCTAATACGGTTGATATCGTCGCCAAACTCGTAATTGAAAAGTCTGGATGATGATTATTCCGCCTCTTCAAACGAGGGGCGGCATATATATACGAAACATTTCTCATGAAACAAATCAAGGTACGTAAGAACAACATATCAAGACGAATGTTACTTAAGCAGATCAGTCGGGACGTCTAAAGGTCCGGTGCCTGCTAACTCCGCATTTCCGGTAGTGACACGCCTCCGAGGTAAGGAGGACTCCGCCAGTTGGATAGACAGGGCGACTAAGCCGGTTTTCGCAAAGCCTCACCTGAACGGGACTCGTTCGCTCGAATTATCGATATGTCCGGTCCGGCGTGGAAGGTTGGAGTTTCTGATGGATCGGCGTCTAGGTGAGACGATCCAGAGGTGTTCCGCATCTGTTGGTTTGTGTTGGAGGTAGTGGGGGGAGATAGCAAGACCGTACTTACTGGGGCCTGACTGATTGATCCTGCCGGACTTCCTAGGCTAGTGTTTAAGAGCCCGCCGTTGAGGTCCCTGTGGTCTACACCGACATGGGAAGCATTCGATACTTTTTTTCTAGGTTCAAGCTCATTTCCCGTTTCTGCTCGCTACGCGTTCTGTACCATTGGCAAGATGGCTGTTAAACGATGATAGGTCCTGTGGAATTATATATGAACTTGTCCCACCCCGAAAGTTCGCAAATCCACGGACAGGACAGCTTCGCTCCTGGGGGACCTAGTCATGCCACGTGTCTGTTTCTGCCAGCACAGTTGACACAAGCAAGATAGATATCTTACGAAGTAAATTCTTGGAATCCCGTACTTCTTCCTCATGCGGTCGATTGAGTAGGTGGAAGAATTGATTTCTGGTGCTGAGAAATCATTTCGTCATCATAAAAATCTGCGTGGATAAGTACTGCAATACAGTGCGGCAGGAGTGTGGCGTTCGGGGAACAAGGGCATAGTTAAATCTACAGTACGAGCGTTTGTTCGAGTAGGGTATAAAATGTAACACATACCATTATTATGGTCACAGAAGGGCGAGAAAGCCGGAACGCTGTATACACACATACGGAATAAAAAAGACTCAGAGCCTTACACCGCGCCGCAGGTACAACAAACGTATAATAGTACAATGGATGCTATCGTGCTTAACACATGATGGGTGAACGAGATAGGACGGTCCTTCAGGGAGCGGATCATACGTAGTAAGACACACAAGCGGGATCGTGTAGTGTATAAGCTACTGGTACCTGGCGATCACGATCGACCTGTACATTACTGAACCTGCGACGTCCACGGAACCCACGAACCTGAGAAATTGTTACTGGCAGGCATCCGCTGTGTGGCGGCCAACGGTTACGATCCGACTTTCACGTTGGTGCGGCGCCCCAGCTTCACGAGCTGGTTTCTAGGCCGGTGTGCGCATCGAAGCTTGAGGGGCCCTTTATAGCCACGGCGGCGGAGTCAGATAGTGAGAAATACCTATCTCCACTTCTACATTCGAGAATAGCACCATTATCAATGCGCTTATTGATCATTAGTAGACCCACCCTCGACGCGTCCCCGCGATAATAGTCTGAACACAGCCTTCTATGGTGTATAGTAAACATGATAAACTGGTTATAGCTACGCGTGCTATTCCCATTCTGCCCGCGATGTCTTAAAAATTATGCTTATCACCAATACCGTGTAGTATGACGCGTTGGAATGTTTATTAGCTGTTCAACGACGAGTTAGGGGGGTGCTGCTGTACTATTGTTCATCGCAGAAAGGTTTGCGCAAGAAGATTACCCCAACGCTTGTGTTAACAGAGGACCCCGTTATTCACACGCCGGCAGACAATAACGGCGAAGCCTCATCATTCATAAATAAGGGATCGTCATCTCTCGCCGAACTGCAGAGCAGGATAAAACTGATTTGGCTAATTTTCTGAGACGCCCGCCAAGGTGGAGGACGCGAGAAAGCAGACATACTGTAGTGCTGGTGAAAGCATCTCGTACTACGCAATCCATACAAGGAGCCCTAGGAACGCTTAGCCCCTACAATCACCAGTCCCCTCTATCTAATGACAACAATATGCTGGTGAGTCGATCTAGTTGGCACCGAGGTCGGTAGGGGCATGAACGATTGTGGCCAAAGTACTTTCGAATCTTTTCAGTCTGCAAGGCAGGTCGTAAGAGCATCAATATATCCACGTGTCGAGGCACAAGATACACGAGAAAGTAGCGTCACCTACAACGTCGTGGCAAAAGGTTCGAGCCGGGAATCATAGCGCGAGGCGCGTTATTGCCACGTAAGAAAGAGTCCTGACGATCGAAGCGTATCAAAATAGCTTAAGACTATGTATTGCTAAACACCCATTCGTCGGAAGGCGGACACCGCCTAAATTCCAAGCCGTGGGTAGCCAAGCCTACTCCCTTATCCTTATGAATTACGTGGCAGAGAACAAACCATAGGTTATCCAGTAAACGTACTCTCCCGTTGGATTGGATCACTGGTTTAAAGGCTCCGTGGAGAGCGGTGTGCAGGTATGTCTAGATTCGCTAATTCGACTGGGCTAAATGTAGTTGACCTTGCAGAACTGGGCACAGGCAAGGGCAACAGTTTCTTGAGCGAAGCGATTTGAACACTATCTGAGCCAGTAACCGTCGGACTGTCGCCTTCCAATGTACAAGCTGTAGAAACCGTAGCTTTGGTGCTTAGAAAGTCGAAGTGTTCGTCCAATTCTCAAGTTTTTCAAGGCCTTATCGCCTCCTGGCTGGCACAGTGTTATCACAGTGTCATACTATCCTCCCCTCCGGAGCTCTTGATTGATATATGTTGCGAAGAAGCGACCGGGAGGAGGAGTCCTTATCCATTAGAGACGGAGAGCCACAGATGACACAAGCTTATGCGCTTTCAATGCATAATGTAGGGAGACCAGGGTACTACGAATATTTTGAAGTAAATTAGGCTGCAAAGTCAGGAGATTTAACGAAGTACACGGCAGATATGCTGCCAATTTGCTTCGACTAATCCATCCGCAGTATGACAGGATTCACCTGGAGAGTGCATGAACGTTATAGTATTTTTATGACGGAGTGCATTTTCGACGTCGAAGTGCCAGGAAACGACCTTCGTATGGTACAAATCACCGAACGCGGGTATAAAAGTTGAGGGTAGCATGCGATGAGCGGGGGCGTGGGGCTTCGCTCTGCGGGTAGCCCGGTGCGGCATCACTTATTATTGCGGAAGAGCATTAGGTAAAAAGGACCGTCAGTACCCACCTTATGTAATACCTGAATCTGGGAATGTGTATCTCAAAGAAAAAAGTCATAGCGAGGGGAGAGCCAGCGACAGTTCGCTACTGCATGGCACGGAGACCCCGGTCAATCAGACAGTGCTATACGAGTCCCGCGGCGCAGAGTGGCGGTCTAGACGATAGAGGAGGGTAATTAAAGACAATAATTTACGTCAAGTTTATCCATTTGGAACTGATGGCTTTTACCCGGGGGATATATTAGCTAGGAGCTACGTCTCATGCCGACCGTGAAAGGGCTCTACCCGACGTCACTCGCCTCCAAGAAAGAGATGCTAGTAGCGTGTGAACATTGCACATACACGGGGAAGGCGGACGCCGTTTAGATCAGGCGCTTGTAGTACAACCGCTACAAGCATAAAGCTAGTTGAAGCTTCTATCGAGGTAACTACTTTTTGACACATGAATGAGCCTGTGACTGCAGAGCTTGCGAGTGACAATCAGTGACACAGAAAAACGATGTTACGTAAATAATCAGACGAGAATACTTACTTTATGCCTTATCCTTGATTTTTGCTAAGGATTAGTATCAGACCCCGGTATGATCTTGGATTACACAAGGCATCGGGCCAAGAACCTCTAGGAGACCCGACGTTCACTTTCACCCGTGAGGTGTCACTTCCCTTGGGACCATGGCCGGCCTCACTAGGTTAAACATGAAAGTTGTTGTGGTCAGACAGATGTATCCCTCAAGTACATGTGAGGCACTTAGCCTAGAAACGCGTCTATTTCTTTATAGAGATCTTTGGCACCATTTCTCTTGTTTTCCGGCGAGCACTCTAGACTATGGATAACCCACCACGTTCAAACTCGCGTATCCGGACTTCCATTTAGTCTAGACGCGAGCACGTCAAAACCGGGTAGTTAATGAGCGTGCTGAGAGCCACATCCCAGGGCGCATCAGACACTTTCATGAAAAATCGAACGGATGCGTGGTAGATTCGCCGTCTGTGACCTACCGGCACCCCAAGCATCATCCGCAGGCGTCCGGGCCGTCCTCAGGGGCACGTACGCCCCCAAGCAACGAAACTATTGTCGCTGTGAGGCTGTTTGGACCACATGTTCACATGCTGTGGCGATTCGGCACATCCCGACTGTAAGTCCCGAGAGGGCATACTGCGTCGATAATAAAGGTACGCCCAGCCAAATGCGCTTTAGGCTATGCGCCCACATCCCAGCATGATTTATTTGAGTCAAGAGACCAGAATTGAATTAGTTCCACGAATGCGTGTCATTGGGCACGAAGGATTTTAATTGTTGCAGAAGATGGTCTCACGACTGACTGTGTGACTTGAAAGTCTACCTCCGAACCGATGTGTTTAATCCCGCTACAGTGCCTGTTCTACGATATTATAACCGTCGTTCCAAGCTTGAGAGGTGCTAGGCCGCTTCCACGGATGTCTATCAGTAGAATGGCCACATGCACTTACACCAATAAAAATGTATAGGGTATATCAATCTCATGTTACCCAGTGATGCTGCTCAGGCAGGGTAGCTGCATCTGAAAAGGCCGAAGATCGATTCGGGAAGCAGTTACTCGGTCCAAATAGAGGGAAGTCTGTAGATGACCGTGAGGAACACGAGCCTTGGCTAATCCTAGGTCGTAGACTGCGCATGGTTGTGCGGTGGTGCACAGGATCTTGTTCACACATGCGCATCGAGCGCACCCAATCATGCTCAAGTCGACGTTGTATGCTAAAGAGACTCATATTAAACGGCCAGTCGCTCACTACAAGGTAAGTGTATGGCCTCTCGCACCTTCTCTGCTGCGGCCCGTACGGTCTAGAAAAATTTACCTCGTGTAGCAGCACCCCCATACCTGGGGGGAAAGGAGTAATCCAGTGCTTGGACTTTTCCGTACGCAGTCGGATCGAGGAGTCCAGAGTGATCATGTGGCGTTTATTCGCTATGTATAATTCTGCGCGACGACGACGATATCTGTGGACTGTGAGTGCGATGTCCGTGCTGTCGTCGTCAGCTACGGGAACGACTGTCTGAACTTTCGTTTCCCCATCAGTACCTACGCGACTGCTGGTAATACCGCGTCGTATTCGGGGTATAAAGAGCCGCATATGGTGTTAGCTCGCGCTGCTAATACTCATTTCAAAGGCGATTATCCGACTCCTAGACGAGCTCTATAGGGTATAAAGCATATAAAGCCCCGTTCTGTGTCAATATGCATCGGGAAGGTTGCAGTGTGATTACTCTTCGATGCTACACAAATTGGACTCGTCGGAGCTACCAAGGGACTGTCCCTCCTACAATGAAATTGGCGGCTGGATCGGATTACGCCCTCGGGGAAACCCAAGACAGGCGTGGAAAATCGACCAGCTCACAAAGCTCTCTAGACTCAAACCTACGCACTAAGCGCGAACTATACGAAGGCCCCATTGGGGCTGAGCTAGCGTGATCAGAGCGATGCACGCCCGTCATCAATATTCCGTTTTACTGATTCCTTTTCCCGATTGTGGAAAAATCAATCGCTATTACGCGGGTGTCCTATGCCTTTGTTAATTGTGCATGTTGCTCGGATTCCTTGCGTCTAATGCTACAGTCCTAGATCTGCCTCTAGAACTTGACGGTTCCGCCAATGCACTGGTGTACGGACTCTGCGAATATGCACCCGGACGGTAATTCTACCATGACGTACAGTATGGTCCAGCCATACTAGAGAACACGCCCTGCGCTGCATAAGGCCGTCATACTGACGACTTAAGTAGGTTTAGTCCATGCGATTGCTAGGAAACGTATACTGCGTTCGCCGCCCCCACGTATTCCGGGGCTTATACTGGAACTACTTAGTGCATACCTAGTCTGAAACGAAGTGCGGTAGTAGGGCGTACTTAATGGGCTCCACCAGTAGAAATCTGCGCCCATAAACGGATCTCATCTGGAGAATTTTGACAGATAGTAGCAGCTGGCCTGCTTTCATCCAAATCCAGTTGCACGGAACCTTTTAGACGCTATTATCCTCCCGTAAGAGGTTTCGAAATTTTCCGTTCGTGTTCTCTCGACCTTCCGCGTTCTGATGTTGGAACATAATCCAAGGTCACCTGAACGTCGAAACTACTATCAGCTTATATTTGTTCGTAAATAGGAGCGAAGCCGAGAGGTCTTCTCATCGATGGAACAGCCGTGCTTGAACCATACGTCAGGTTCCGTGCTGACGTTCCTCCATAATCTATCCGGTCCACACGCGGCTCTTAGACGTGCCTACACTGCTAGTTGGTAAGTAACGACGAGTTTCTTTAAGGTCTGTGTTGGTTATCTTGCTAGTGGGTTTGCAGATATGCGGTATGAGTCCGTTCACAAGCAAGGATATGGATTTCAGAACGCTGATGCCGAACTTTACGTTTTTACACACTCAAATAATTAATCGCAAGCACCATCAATGCCCGGCTGCGTAGCATCATCTGACCAGGAGTCCACCCGCCTCTCTTTTGGTCAACTTCACGATTGAGAACTATTGTCCCTAATCTCGCGATTCGAGCAGGGGCTCCCAAAGTACTGGGGAGAAAACACTACAGACTTTCCTCAAGGGCACGCACCAGTTTGACTGCTGATAAAGTTGTAGGGACTTCACTCTCTAATCTAGGGCACTACCCTCCACGTTTGCAGCAGCTCACTCGGGAGTTTCGGACGGACGACTCTAAGAGTACATCCCTAGATCACATTATAACGGCCATCTGAACACTGGCGTAGCGGCCCGTTGCATAGTAGGGATAATCTCAATGGGGCACTCTATTTTATCAGGGACAACCCGTACTATGTTCCAGAGCGTGGGGGATTGAGGAAATTCTTACACCCAGACATCGATGTGCCATTTACTAAGAGTTCTCGCAGCCCTAATAAGCTGAGTAGATCTTAACTAACTATCACTCTAAATTTGTCGTGGGAAGAACTGCGGTATCGGGCGACAGTAGTACCGCGGCGGTTACGGTTCATGTTTCAAAGTAAGTTGCTCTAAAAGTTGAGCCGGCGCCGCGAGCTAGATTAGTTTGCGGAACACTGAGTTTGGCGCGGGTGATTCAACTCTGGGGCTTCTAGAGTTTAAAGTCCGCGTCCGAATCTTATATTGCAGTGCGAATGCCACCAGAATACAGTGTTAGGCCTGATCTTTGCTTGGACTATAATTCGGAGCATTCCAACCCGCGAAAAGTAAGAGTGACTCGATGGATCGATGGAATCTTATGAGTTATTTGCCGCCGAATCCGTGTCCGTTACTTTATCATAGCTTGATACGACCCCTAACGTCAGCGGATGCCTCAGATTCTACTTCGTCATTCACCTATGGCATCTACCGGGAGGTGTAACCTAGGTGATATCCTCTACATTCTGTCTCTGATTGGATTAAAGGCCGGCCTGCACGCTGCGTGTCTGTATGGGCTGCATCAAAGTTGATCGCAGAGTTTCGATCGAGCAAGGAAGCCACTGCGTTAAACTTTGTCGGCCGAGCACGCCTCCGTGACACGCCAGTCGTGCATCATGACGTAAGACGTTTGGGTCTGCTCTGAATGCCCTGACTGCGAGCGTAGGTGAAAACTTACTGCAGGGGTGCACCCTTGATCTAAGTGGGAAAACGACAAGCTATGCTTTCTAGGGATATGTAGCAGTGTACAGAAGTGATCGAGAGCGTGCCCCTATCCATACAGATTGGTATCTGGTGTCTGACCTCAGCGGTAATGAGGAGCTACAAAAGGTGAAGATCAACTGGTTACAGATGGAAGCAAGTAGTTGCTTCGGGTTTAGGAAACCGCGAGTTAAATACGCAACTGAGTCTGGCCTGACTGATTCCAGTAGCGTATCAGCAGTGTTCATGTAACCCTTACCGAGGGCCTGTAACGCTGACCACTAAGCGCACTGTCACCTACCTTCGGTCAGGACCATCGCGATCGATTCCTTGGCCCGCCGCATAAAATACATATTTGGCAGCTGAAAACGAAGAGTCTAGGGAAAACATTGTTAGGGAAACGGAGCAGCATCCGCAAAAAATTCCGTCGCGTTTAATCTAGCCTCCTCCCTCCGTGGAGTTCCATTCTAGTTACCAAGGAGCAACAGTAAGATGCTTGCTTACACTAGCGTTTAAAAACTAGTTCTCGACGTCTGTCGAGATGACGAAAGGGCTCTAATTGATGTCTTCCTTAGACTAGGTCCCTCAGCGGAACGATGTCCGTCACCCCAGGGCCAGAATACATGGAAGCTGCTGGTTAGATAACGGGACGCGTATATTGACATATACCTAGTTGCTTGAACTTTAAATTACGTTCGGTTGGCACGCCCGGACCCGAGCGCCAATGGGGTACACCACGCAAAGAGGGATTGAAGACCTACCGTGATATGCATAGAAAGCGGTGTGGATACGTAGGGTATCTGCACGACTGATTCCACCCTATGGGTCATCCTCGCTATGACATATGATGGCGGCCAATTAGGTCTGCAGAGCGGAAAAAAGATCTAGTCTTATCTGACCCCAGACAGGTCGTCCCATATGTCGGTGTAGGAGTTATGACCTTATCTTGACTTTGGCTAACTCGGTCACCCATGGACGAAGCGAGTATACGTATAGCTTCTAAGGGTCATTGACCTGCTGACGACCCACTGGTGGGGACTCTGCCACGCCGAAGTTTAGCTTGCTCATGCGCCCATTGATCAGTGTTTTCTGTATCCATCCCAGTACGCAGGGACGTTAAGGTTTCAAAGGACAATGTCGAGAAGGACGACGGTCACCGAGCATTGGTGTCCTGCGATGATCGAGAGT
Source organism: Callorhinchus milii (assembly GCF_018977255.1). Classification (NCBI taxonomy): domain Eukaryota; kingdom Metazoa; phylum Chordata; class Chondrichthyes; order Chimaeriformes; family Callorhinchidae; genus Callorhinchus; species Callorhinchus milii. Next base: position 51,796 of record NW_024705082.1, read on the forward strand.
ACCTTAGAGAGGTCGGAGCTTCTAACGCCAACTAGTCTGTTCTTGATTTTCATGAGATTAGATGTAGGGCACGCCGACTTTCTTTAGTAAAGTAGCTGCGACTCGACGTAAGTCTATAATCGTATCCACAACTTGCAGACGAACCCTATAGGTATCCCTCAACGGTAGGTGGGGCTCCGAAAAGTTGTTTGGGTGATCCGGCGTAGGTATAAAGTATCAAACCTTCGGTGGGAGAGCCGTTGCATTGGCACCTTTTTCGAGAAATCAAATTAGAGGATCATCACGGCCGACGTTGGCCTAGCCTCGCGCGCGTTATATATGTCTACGCCTGAGAACAATGCTTAAATCACATCAATCCAGGCAACCAAATTATTGTCCCGGATGGCAGCGACGGGCCTGATCGAACCTACGCGTGCTTCCACGATGATTACGTCAAAAGCGGTGAATTTGCACCCACTTTCTAAATTATATGCAGTCCACCTGATTGTACATTCACAAAAATTTGCTGATCAGTTTGTATCTCAGGGGCTCTAGGCCTGATGCTAACAGTGCTATGCGCTCCGCCCTCTACGGAACAGGAGTTCACAGACACGTTATTCTTATCTCTCTATGTCGCTTAATTAGTTATATCATATGTACATCCCGTTATCAATGCGCATTAAGGGGGATGATGTCACGTGGGGATTACGTCTATAGGTCTGTAATTCGCAATGTTTGTCAGTAGGGCGCCTAATCTTGTGGTGTTCAGACCCTGCCGTGTATACGATGTCGAGTTGACCGGCATGTAGGAGGGTATGACCATTTTGCCGCAGCTCACAAACAACTGGTGGTAAAGGGGGTACGTGGACTACGTTGTGCAGCTGGGTCGAAGTCCCGATACGCCTTCTATGACACACCCACATAGGGCAACGGATTACCGCAGCGGATGGGCAATGTCCATCTGAAATCTATACTTACACCTTCTACCGTCAACGATAGCCAGTCAAGTACAGAAAACGCGGCCCGTGATTTCGGTATCAGGATCCTCCTTGTAGCCGCTAGTGGCATACAAGTGCGGGATTGTGGAGCGCCACGCTGTTAGACATGACGTCAGTTATACCGTACTGAAATAGAAGCGAGAAGCCGCCCAAAGCAAGGGTTATGTCGTGACCTGATATGGGAGTTGTGGGGGCCCGATCTTTTCAATATACGTGCGCAGTAACGAAACGAAGTCGGAACGGTTTAGCCCAACTGCATCTCGAAACGTCGATTTTAAAACCTACTCTATATGCCAGAGGGGCTCGATGGACATATAGTCTCTGATCTGCGATATCCGTGATGTACATGGATAATGACGCGCTGTTACAGGCCAGTCAACCCATAAATCACAAGTGTAACGGACGCGGGTGCAACCCCTAACGCATAGTCATCAATACAAAAATGTAGAGCACCGGCTCTGCATATAGGTTTCTTCATGCGGTTTGTTTCGCACTGCGGCCCTTCATCCTTATACTCACAAGATGCAATTTCCTCAGCTGCTAGTCTCCTCCACTGTCAGATCGCCATTGACCAGAACTGGGCATAGAACTAGTCCAAAACGCCCACACTAAAAAAGGCTACCGGCGATCTGTTACAATTCTAAACTACGATTCCGGGGGTAAGTGTAGGATTGGTAGAGCCGGTATCCGGATTAATTCTTTGTTCTGTCGGCACATATCCGTAGGGTACAATGTCCCAAAGACGGAGATACGCCATTTGACTTCTCTCGTTGGCCAAATGAGCCTTCAACTACAATGGGACTCCATCTGGGGTTTTCGGACGTATTCCGGTACTGCCCTACCGAGTTAGTGGTTTCCTCTAGATAGCATCAAGCCTTGAGATCACGGAATCTAACTGCGATCTCCTCGTCTATTCAATATTAAGCCTACGTTATTATAGAAATGTGTTCTAAATATCTTTGTAGTGCCTCCGAATGTCCAAAAACTTTAACAATTGTAACGGGAGTACTACGGCTGAACTCTCCACTGGGGTAATGAAAAACACGTACTAACTACATATTCGAGACACAGTTGAACCACAGGTGATCCTGAGCCAACAACGCCAAAAAGATGCATGAACCTGGTCCCTCTCTAAAATATCAATCCTAGTGACTAGGTTGGCATTAGCAGCTATTCTATGTTATGGTATACTAGTAATAACTTAAGGCAACCATTTTCAAGTCAAGAGCAATGCTCCGATGCTCTATCACGGTAATCCCCACGTGACCTTATTCGTCTTTCACTTCCCATTGGTTTCTTCTCATCACCAGGTAACTCTATTTTGCTAAACTTCAGGGGATAGACAACGAGGCAACTACGGCAGCGGTCCAGCCGGCTGCATAAGATGTCAGTAAGTAACTCTGCGTTGCGACACATAGTGTCTGGAAGCCTCTCGAGCGAGTTAATAAGACAAAGGGAGGTCCCAATATCTGGTTTGTATCCACGTAAGCCTGGAGGCGGTCACCCTGGGTTTAACTGCAGACAGCTAGGTCGTGCCCCCAATCCACGTAGAAAATACGAAAAAGACAATCTTTAAGCGACTTATCCTTCGAAACCTTTTCAGGTTCTATTGCAACCAGGCATACAACTTGTGGAAAAACACTATTTAAAAAATGAGTATGGCATAACTTTCTCACCATTTATAAAATCACGACACACCGGATTGCTTTTATGGACTGATTAGTCTACAATTCTGTTCCGCCCACTATGTGGTTATTCTACTTCTCTTGCCTCACGTGAGCCCGTCGTATAGGGAGCTCCGTGAGACGGTACTAAGAATCCAGTGACTCTAGTTTGTTCTATAGGACTTATAAAAACTGGAACGGACAGGTATGCAGGGTTCAGCGGCTGCGGGTCATAAATTTCGGTCACCAAGATGACAAGAGAATATACGGAAGAAGTTCGATCTTTCCCGATTTTCTGAAGTCTGACCTTCGCGACGATCGTGGGCCCTTGTCTGGTCCATTCTGGTATCTACCACTCACTAATCCTCGTATGAGAGTAGAAGGTGAATCACCCAATTGCACATTCGCACCGCAACGTTACCTTTGACTTACCTTTGTCAGTGGCGGCGCAGAACTAGCAGAAATTGGTCATTTAAATCACGCCATACCCCCTGCCAAGCGGCACATTGAATCTCACAATTGGATAATTCGCTACTGACGTGCGAAGAAATGTCGACGAGCTCGACTTAAACCCTGTTGTCCTCGTACAGCTTCGGCGGAATGGGTCAACGGCACAACTTTGGATCGGGCACAACAATTTGAGCATAACACACAAGCCTAATTCCTTATTGCCATGCCTGAAGTAGAGCACTAGGCCGCACCCCATCCACCTCCGAGATGTACCTGGTGAGGCTCAATTGAATACTGGCGACGGTAGTGAGTTCCACATCTTCTGAACAATGAAGCCCATGCGAATGACACACAACTCACAGACTTATGCCGGGCATCAAGTCCTTGATGAGCGCTGACTTTCTCCAGGTAAATATCAAGAAGACCGAGGCCATCGAACTTGTCTCCTGTTAGCGCCGCCATACATTGGTGCTGACAGTATCACCTTTCATGGATGCAATTTGTATCTCACGGAACCAACAAGGAACTTCAGTGTCCTGTTCTACCCTCAACTGTCCTTCATCCCGCACTTCTGTGCCATGAGCCGCTCCTTCCGCATTGCCTCACATCTGCAAAAATGACCATCTCTGGGACCCTCGAGAACCTCATCCACATATTCATTATATCCATATTTGAAAGCACAAATTCCCTGCTTCTCGGTTTCCCCAAATCCTCTCTCCGCAGAACATTTGGAGCTCTGCCGTCCGTTCCTCTCCCACACGAGGTTCCGCGTATCACTGTCACTGTCTTCACCTTCAAAGCCCTCCACAGCTATGCTAACTTTATGACATCCTAACTAACTACTGGAAACATGACCGCCCCCTCCGTTCAGCAGCCTGCGGCCTGCTTCACGTCCCCCGTCTCGCCTCCCCACCATCCGTGTGTGGGCCTTCAGCTCCTTTCCCCCACCCTCTGGATTGGCATCACACCGTCCCTCCACCTACCCCTCATGTGCCTCTTCAAGACGTGTCGGAAGACCCTACTCTTTGACCGTGCCTTTGGTGACCCCTTACCCCCACCCTCTACACCCTCCTGTTACCAACCACTGTTACACTGGTAATCTCCCAGTGTTAGTGGGACACTGCTGTCCACGATTCATAGTCAATTCACTTTACAGTGTATTGCGTGAATCGCTTTGAGACGTCTCGAACACGTGAAACTATCATTATTATTATACCCCGTTACACCTCCTGCCCTGGTTTCTGTTTGCTATCCCCCCCATCACCACCACCTCCATCGCACCTCTGCAAACTCCATCTCAATTCACTTTAGACTGTATTATGTGAAGCGTTTTTAAACATCTCAACCACATGTAAGGATTATTATTATTATTAGTAGTAGTAGTAGTATGTACCCCAGTGCCTTAGCCGCTTCCTCCCTTTCCTCCTTCAAGGCCGGTCTCAAGACCTTTCTCTTTGACCTTGAGCCTTCAGCTCCACTCTCGACTCTCTACCCCCTCCTCACTCCCTCCCTTCCCTCCCCTCACCCTGACCATTTCCCCTCGCCTCGCTCCCTCCCTTCCCTCCCCTCACCCTGACCATTTCCCCCCTCCTCGCCCCTCCCTTCCTCCCCTCACCCTGACCATTTCCTCCTAATGCTCGGGTCCTGACCCAACTGTACATCGCCTGGGACCTCCTCCCGACGTGAAAGGCGCTCTATAAATGGAATCTTGTTGTTGTTGTTAATAATAATAATAAAAATCCTTGCATTTGATATAGCGCTTTTCACGTCGGGAGGACGTCCCAAAGCGCTTCACAGAACACACTGTAAAGTGAATTGACTGTATATTTGTGGGCGAACGCGGCAGCCAATTGCGCACAGCAATGTCCCACAAACAGTCGTGGATTGAAAATGACCAATTTTTTATTGTTTTTGGTTTTGGAGGGATTATTATTAGGCTCTGTGTGGAGTAAGGAAACTTGGTGTTGCTACAACACCTCAACACCGCTCTTTGGGAACATCGCCCCCTCCAGCGCCCATCCCCAGTCGGCTTCTGATCGCTTTGCTGCTCAGTGTCACAGTGGGGGAAACGAAGGCCGCAGTCGCGGGGAAGAGAGAAAGTGACACAGAGAGTCGGACCCTCTTTCCCAAAAGTTAAGGATTAAGCTCATTTCTCAGAGCGGTGAGGAGACTTTTTTTCGCACAGCGAGTTCTTTGGATCTGGAATGCGTTGCTGACGGGGGGTTTGGAAAGCTGATTCGACAGCAAATTTGAAGAGCGAAGCAGATAATTATTTGGGAAGGACAGGTTTGCAGGTCTGTGGGGAGGAGTGAGACTGATTTGGAAGCTCTTTGCAAAGAGCCAGCGCGGACCCAGTGGGCCGAATGGCCTCCCTCCTCCTGCGCTGCATGATTCTACGATGCTATGATTCTCCGCAGTGAATTTAGGTCTTATTTTACAGTTACATCAAAAGGGCTGGTGTTCACACTCTGCAGAGACGCTGGGGCAGGACAGACGGTGCACCCACACCCCACGGGCAAACATACAGTGGAGCAACATCGTGGATCCGATTGCTCACAGTGATTGAATCAAACACTACTCTTATATTTTCTTTGGAATCCGATGGACTCTTATCACCGTACGCGACATGAAGATTTTGCAAACACGTGAACATTGAGCGGCAGACATTGTTATGATTATTATTATTATTATTATTATTATAACATCATTGACCTCCATCTCGTCTGTGAGCTTCGCTCATGGTTTTGAGGATATTTTGAGGATATCCCACAATCTAAGTGGGATCTCCTTGGCGCTGAACAGTTTCCAAGGTGACGTGACGGCTTAGCGTGTCGGAATGTCGGATTTGAGGTCCGTCGCTGGGGGCAGAGGGTCATACCACTCCGCGCTTATTAACCTTGCAACCAGCGCCCTCTCGGGTAGGGCGGTGTGGCTGAAAGAGGAGAGGGAACGCCTGACAGACAGCAATATCTCGGACAAGCTCCATATGGTTTCAGTTGGTTACTCTCCAGCAGTACCACCAAAGCACACTCTGGTCCCCGAGCCTTGGTCAAGACAACCGGCAGCTACTATATTCCTGAATTAGGTATATAAGAGGTCATCCATCCAGAGGGAGAGCGCACATTACATTCCAGCCATCTATTACTGGGATTCCCACGTGTTTGTCGATGCGTGGAAACCTCTGGTTGGCTTTGACACGTGTGTAAGCACTCTGATGGGCTTCTGCCAGTGTCAGATACTCGGCGGATCAAACTAAATGTGAGACTCCCTGTTATCGGGTGAGTAAATACGTTTGCTTTTTCCCTCGACTTTCACGTTCAGTCGAATTGAAAAATGATGTGTTTCTCTCGATGCTGATCGGCGTAGAATTGAGACCCGCTCTTTTCTTCGGAGATGTGATGTTGTGCGGGAATGCGACTGATCACGTGGATGACCCTCAGTAACTTTTGGTAACTGGGACTTTCTCTGCTCTTAAGAGTTTGTGCAGTTGACATCCAATGTTTTCTCTGAAGTCTAATTTTGCAAGTTTGAGATTCAAAAAGGCTTCCGTGGTCTGTGGTCCTGTGATTGAGACTACAATTGCCAATCTCGTGCTCAGCAGATTCGGTGGGACGTCAGGCGGGTGAAGGTGATAATAGGAATGAGTTGACATCGTTGTATGAGCTGTGCATCGTTGTACCTCAACAGACGGCCAACTCAAAAATATCTTCAAAACCATGAGCGAGATCAATGGAGATCAATGATGTTATAATAATAATAATAATAATCCTTGATTTGATATAGCGCTTCCGACGTCCCAAAGCACTTCACAGAACACACTGTAAAGTGAATTGACTGTATATTTGTGGGCGAAAGCAGCAGCCGATCGCGCACAGCAATGTCCCACAAACAGTCGTGGGTTGAAAATGACCAATTTATTATTGTTTTGGGTTTTGGAGGGATTATGTTCATTGGTTACTGAGTCAGTTCGGTCAGTCGTGGCCTAATTTTAATATGGTTTTGAGTGTGAATTTCGGAAAAGCAATTTGGATGTGACAGAGTATTTCGTACAGCAGTTCACTGTTGTTCTTAAAAATAGTTTTAACATAGAACAACCCATGCAGATCGTTTTCCTCTGGACAACGCGGGCTATGAAATTATTTTTCTAGGTCGCAATTACAGCTCAAAGAATTACTTTTAAACATCAAATGACTTAGGCCCCAATTGCCAGTGATGATACCACATAACATGTTACGTTCGTGAGGATGGTTTCGAATAGTTGTTTCCACATTCCTAGAAAGATTCAACCTCAGTCAAGCAGAGCTTGAAGAAGGGTTCGAACATTGACGAAATAATGCTCTTTTTTTAATAACTCAGTGACGAGCGTTTGAAACAGCGAAACCTGGAAAAAAGACTATATTTATCAAGAAAAAAAAAGAAGTGTATTTGTGTACAAATATATATTATAGTTGATATACACCTTTATTGTACAAAAGAGGAACATATTGTGTCTCCTTATTTAAAAAAGGACACCCTCGCCCTCGAGGGGGTGCAGCGTAGATTCACTCGGTTAGTTCCTGGGATGAGGGGACTGACCTATGAGGAGAGGCTGAATAAACTGGGGCTGTATTCTCTATAGTACAGAAGAATTAGAGATCTTATTGAAACATATAAGATTGTTAAAGGGCGGATAAAGTAGACACTGAGGGTCTGTTTCCCCGGTGGGAGAACCTATAACCGGGGGTCACCGTCTGAAAATGAAGGGTCAGCCTTTTGGAACAGAGTTGAGGAAATATTTCTTCGCTCAGAGGGCAGTGACTTTATGGACTTCACTCCCCCAGAAGGGCTGTCGATGTCAGTCAGTCCTCGAACATCTTCACGGCTGAGACTGATAGAGGGATTAGGGTATATGGGGACACGGCGGGTAATTAGGGTTAGGGCTGAAGATCAGCCGCGATCTTATCGAATGGTGGGGCACAGGCTCGAGGGGCTGAATGGCCTCTTCCTGCTCCTGATTCTTATGTTCTTGTGTTTTTCTATCCACAATGCGGAAAAGAGTGTTTTGGAGATTTTTAAAAAAGTATATTACTTTTATACTGATATGTGTTGTTAATGCAATAATATGATATATTCTCTGAACGATGGAATCGCAAGGAACGTAAACCTCGAAGCAACGTTTCAAACAGTCACGTCTGTGTGAAGGTCCCATTCTTCAGCCGTTCCCCCATTTAACTTTGGGGTTCCAGGTATTTATCAAATGCTCTCATCTCCAGAAATATGAATCTGCCTCAGCGGCGATTTCATGTTGGGCATTTCCGCATCCTAACAACTATCTGCGCAAAATCTACCATCGCCTTTTATCGATAAGGGATTAACCCTCTCGCAACGTCGCCTCAGCCTCTTTAATCCTTACCCAGGAGTGCGGACGGACAGCGCCGAAGGAGATCGACTCTGTTTCTATCCGTGACCTGTGAGATCTGTTGGTCAGTTTGGAGGGAGTTTTAATCTGTTTTGTAAGACTTTCAACGGCTCCCGAAGAGCGACAAACCCATTGAGGCAATGTGACATCGCATCAACAGCCGATAACAATACATTCAACAATACCTCCTGCGGGCGCGGCTGGCGGTCAGGATGTGGCTGACGGTCAGGGCGTTGAGCAGCAAAATCAGAACGAATGGGAGAAACGGGGTTAAGATGTGGATGAGCATGTCAAACACGACCCACCAGAGGGAAGTCCTATAGCTTGCTTTCGGCTTGCACCCCCACGGCACCTCATTAACTACGTACAGTGGTTCTACCACAAAATACCAGGGAAGGTTTTGCACTAAGGAAAATGCACTGAGCGTCGCTATCACCTTTTCGGAGCAGTACTTGACTTTCAGGTTTCGGCAACAGATGGCGACCCATCGATCAAAGGTGAAGGCCACCGTGAACCAGACGGAGAGAGACGAGGCCGAAGCAGACAGGACCATGAGGAGTCCGCACACCGGAGTGATGGACACGAACGCATTCCGAAAATAAGAAGGAACGACGCGATAGAGAATGACCGACACGATAATCACCATCAGATCGGCTGCGGACATGGCCACCAGATAGTTAGTGATGGATTTGGAGAGACCGCACCGCCCTCGGGACAGGATCAGAATGGACACCATGTTGGCTACAGGAACAGAGGGAGAGACGCCCGTCACAATAATACAACACTTGCATTTATTGACCCAACGCGACAGTTGATATAGTGCCGGAAAATCGTCAGCAGTCGACCTTCTGCTGCAAAAACAGTCGCCTCTCTCTCCCGCCTCAAACTCGAAACTTGTGGACGCGAAGCGAAGCGGCACAAAATCTGCCGCTTAAGGATAAACAGACAGCGAAGGAGAGAAATACAGATACACAGACAAATAGGCAGATACAGAGCCGGAGAGAGAGAGAGAGAGAGAGAGAGAGATACAGAGCCGGAGAGAGAGAGAGAGAGATACAGAGCCGGAGAGAGAGAGAGAGAGAGAGAGATACAGAGCCGGAGAGAGAGAGAGAGAGAGAGAAACAGAGCCAGAGAGAGAGAGAGAGAGAGAGATACAGAGCCGGAAAGAGAGAGAGAGAGAGAGAGAGATACAGAGCCGGAGAGAGAGAGAGAGAGATACAGAGCCGGAGAGAGAGAGAGATACAGAGCCGGAGAGAGAGAGAGATACAGAGCCGGAGAGAGAGAGAGAGAGATACAGAGCCGGAGAGAGAGAGAGAGAGAGAGAGATACAGAGCCGGAGAGAGAGAGAGATACAGAGCCGGAGAGAGAGAGAGATACAGAGCCAGAGAGAGAGAGAGATACAGAGCCGGAGAGAGAGAGAGAGAGAGAGACACAGAGCCAGAGAGAGAGAGAGAGATACAGAGCCGGAGAGAGAGAGAGAGAGAGAGAGAGAGAGAGATACAGAGACGGAGAGAGAGAGAGAGAGAGATATACAGAGCCGGAGAGAGAGAGAGAGAGATACAGAGCCGGAGAGAGAGAGAGATACAGAGCCGGAGAGAGAGAGAGAGAGAGAGAGAGATACAGAGCCGGAGAGAGAGAGAAAGAGAGAGAGAGATACAGAGCCGGAGAGAGAGAGAGAGATACAGAGCCAGAGAGAGAGAGAGAGATACAGAGCCGGAGAGAGAGAGAGAGATACAGACCGGGAGAGAGAGAGAGAGAGAGAGAGAGAGATACAGAGCCGGAGAGAGAGAGAGAGAGAGATATACAGAGCCGGAGAGAGAGAGAGAGAGATACAGAGCCGGAGAGAGAGAGAGAGAGAGATACGGAGAGAGAGAGAGTGATACAGAGAGAGTGAGATACAGAGCCAGAGAGGGGTGAGGGGTGGGGGTTGGGGGGTGAGGGCTGGGGGGTGGGGGCTGGGGGGTGGAGGCTGGGGGTTGGGGGCTGGGGTTGGAGTTTGAGGGTGGGGGTTGAGGGGTGGGGTGGTGAGGGGTGGGGGTGGGGGGTGAGGGGTGGGGTATTGGGGGGTGAGGGGTGTTGGGGTGGGGGGTTGAGGGGTGTTGGGTGGAGGGGTGGGGGATTGGGGGGTTGAGGGGTGGGGGAGTGAGGGGTGTTGGGTGGGGGGTAAAGGGTGTTGGGTGGGGGGTGAGGGTGGGGGGTTGGAGGGTTGAGGGGTGAGGGGTGGGGGGTTGGGGGGTGAGGGGGGTTGGGTGGGGGGGTGAGGGGTGGGGGTGGGGGGTGAGGGGTGGGGGGTGGGGGGTGAGGGGTGGGGGTTGGGGGCGTGAGGGGTGGGGGGGGTTGAGGGGTGGGGGGGTGGGGAGGTGAGGGGTGGGGGTTTGGGGGGTGAGGGGTGGGGGGGTTGGGGGTGAGGGGTTGGGGCTGGGTGTTGGGGGGGTGAGGGTGAGGGTTTGGGGGGTGAGGGGTGGGGGGGTTGGGGGGTGAGGGTTGGGGCTGGGTGTTGGGGGGGTGAAGGGTGTTGGGTGGGGGGGTGAGGGGTGCGGGGTTGGGGGGTTGAGGGGTGAGGGTTGGGGGTTGGGGGGGTGAGGGGTGTTGGGGGGTGAGGGGTGGGATTTAGGGAGGTGAGGGGTGGGGGGTTGGGGGTGAGGGGTGGGGGGTTGGGGGGTGAGAGGTGGGGTTTTGGGGGGGTGAGGGGAGGGTGTTGGTGGGGTGAGGGGTGTTGGGTGGGGGGGTGAGGGGTGGGGGTGTTGGGGGGGTGAGGGGTGGGGGTGTTGGGGGTGGTGGGTTGGGGGGGGTGAGTGGTGGGTGGTTGGGGGTGAGGGGTGGGGGCTGGGTGTTGGGGGGTGAGGGGTGGGGGGGTTGGGGTGGTGAGGGGTGGGGGGTTGTGGGGGTAAGGGTTGAAGGGTGGAGGGTTGGGGGCATGAGGGGTGGTGGGTTGGGGGGGGTGAGGGGTGGAGGGTTGGGGGGTGGGGGTTGGGGTGGGTGAGGGGTGAGGGGTGTTTGGGGGGTTGGGGGTGGGTGTTGGGGGGTGGGGGGTGGGTGTTGGGGGGGTTTGGGGGGTGAGGGGTGGGGGTGTGTGTTGGGGGGGTGAGGTGTGGGGGGTGGGTGTTGGGGGGGGTGAGGGGTGGGGGGTGAGGGCCGAGGAGAGCAGAGGTTAAAACACCAGCGAGAAAATTAAACCTGAGAAAAAGCGACGTCAGTATCTCAGCACATCACACACCGAGGGGTCAACCCCATTAACTTACATTGATTGGTTTAACGTCACTCGATCAGATTAATTGCATCCATTTGATCGAATTAAACCCTCATTAACTTAAGTCAACTCAGTAACTCACTCGGGTTGGAGGAGGTGGCAGTGGCCCGGCGGGTGCCGGGTGGGTGGGAGCTGATGGAGGGCAGTCAGACCCCGGGAGATGGAGACCGAGGTGCAGACGCTGCCGAGTATCAGAGACGGTCAGTGCTTCCGGAAGAGCGACATCCAGAGCAGTCACTCCCCTCTCGGGATATACACTCAGCATTCGTGATGGTCAGGACAGGTCAACGGACAGTCAGGAGGTCGGGGGGGACAACGGGAAGAGTGGTCGTGGAGGCCTTGTGTCTGATCTGCCAAAATTCCTTGGCTTCTGGAACAGTGCCCATGGATTGGAAGATCGCAAACGTCACACCACTGTTTAAAAAGAGGGGAAAGAAAAAGATGGGGGAACTGTAGGCCAATTAGTCTCACATCAGTGATGCGAAAAGTTTTAGAATCGTTGATTAAGGCTGTGGTGGTGCGGTATTGAGAGGAGAACGATATAATTAGGACAAGTCAACACGGCTTTACTAAAGGGAAGTCATGTCTGACAAATCTCATAGGGTTTTTTGAGGATATTTCCAGTAAACTGGATAAGCGTGAATCAGTGGATGTGGTCTATTTGGGCTTCCAGAAGTCATTCGATAAGGGGCCGCATAAAAGATAGTCCAAAAGATAAGGGCCCATGGAATTGGGGGGAGCATATCAACGTGGATTGGGGAATGCTTAACGGGAAGGAAACAAAGAGTAGGGATAAACGGGTCCTTTTCGGATTGGGGGGATGTGACTAGTGGAGTGCCACAAGGATCAGTCCTTTGGACCTCAGCTATTTACCATCTACATCAACGATAGAGATGAGGACATCGAAGTTAATATATCTAAATTCGCGGATGACACAAAACTCGGAGGAAGTGTCAACACAGAGGACGACATTAAAAAAATGCAGCGCGACATAGATAGGTTAGGTGGTTGGGCAGACGGGTGGGACATGAAGTATACTGTAGGGAAGTGCGAAGTCATCCACTTCGGGAGCAAAAACAGTAGAGCGGGTTATTTTTTAGAAGGGGAGAGATTGGAATGTGTTAGTGTCCAAAGGGACTTGGGGGTCCTTGTACACCAATCACAAGAAGTTAGTCTGTAGGTGCGGCAGCGATTAGGAAACCGAACGGTATGTTAGCATTCATTATGAAAGGATTAGAGTATAAGAGTAGGGAAGTCTTGCTGCAACTGTATAGGGCCCTGTGAGACCACACCTGGAATACTGTGTGCAGTTTTGGTCTCCTTATTTAAGGAAGGACGTACTTCCCTTGGAGGGGTACAGCGTAGATTTACTCGGTTAGTACCAGGGATGGAGGGGATGAGTTACGAGGATAAGTTGACCAATTTTGGCCGATATTCTCTAGAATATAGAAGAATTAGAGGGGATCTTAGAGAAACCTATAAGATCATCAAAGGGCAATGATAGAGTAGATAGTGGGAGATTGTTTCCCCGGTTGGAGAAACTAAAACCAGGGATCACAACCTTAAAACCAGAGGTCAACCCTTTTGCACTGAGTTGAGGAAGAACTTCTTCGCTCAAAGGGCAGTGAATGGATGGAACTCACTACCCCAAAGGGCTGTTGACGCTCAGTCCTTGAACATAGTCAAGACTGAGATAGATAGATTTCTTATTGCAAAAGGGATTAAGGGATAATAATAATAATAATAATAATAATAATAATAATCCTTGCATTTGATATAGCGCTTTTCACGTCGGGAGGACGTCCCAAAGCGCTTCACAGATATGGGGATATGGGGGTAAGGGAGGGTCAGAGTTAGATTAGAAGATCAGCCATGATTGAACGGCGGGGCAGAGGCTCGAAGGGCCGAATGGCCTCCTCCTACTCCTACATGTTATGTTTGGTGAGAGTCGGAGAGACACAGGGACAACCTCAGAGAGACATACACGGCCAGAGATAGATACGCAGAAAGTGGGAGATAAAAAGGCACATAACAGGCAGAGAAAGAGAAATGCGGAGATAGACACAGAGAGAGAGAGAGAGAGAGATGCAGACACAGGAACACACAGTAAGACAGAGAGATACAGGGACCGATCAGACACAGAGACAGCGTTGTACACAGGCGGAGAGACACAGACAGAGAGATGGCTCATCACTCGCTTCATTCACTTTTGTAAATTTGGGTGACATTTTCCACGGCCTCTCTACGGTTTGAATAGCTAATCCTATACAATGTCATTGAGTAATACAGGGACACATTTTGAACCAACTAATTCCTGTATAATAATAATAATCGTCGCATTTGTTATCGCGATTTTCACGTCGGGAGGACATCCCAAAGCGCTTCACAGAACACACTGTAAAGTGAATTGACTGTATATTTATGGGTGAACGCGGCAGCCAATTGAGCACAGCAATGTCCCACAAAACAGTCGTGGATTGAAAATGACCATTTATTATTGTTTTTGGTTTTGGAGGGATTATTATTAGGGCTCTGTGTGGAGTGAGGAAACTCGCCCGAGGTTTGGCCCTGACTGACCCCCCGGGGATTGACCTCAGATCTCTCACTCACAAAGCGAGTGCTCTAACCACTAAGCCACAGGACTCCGCATATAATTGTTACAGTTTAAGTTTCTGAAAGGAAAATACAAAAGTATTCCTCGCATCTGCCCCCAAATAATAATCATAACAATAGCAGTAATTATTATTGCAATATTATGACATAATAACAACTATTATGGTTAAAAACCTTGAGTTGGATGCAGCACCTTTTACGTACCTAAGCGCTTTTGGATGAATACAGTGAAAATTAGATTGATTACGTTTTATAATACTTGCAGTTAATTCAGCGCCTTGTCACACCTCCGCGACGTCGCCACACGCTTCGCACCATATACGGTCAAGTGCGTTGGTGTTTTGTGGGTGAAACGCGGCCGCCAATTTGTGCAGTTTTACCGATTTTACAATCGTGGTTCAAAGGCCAAGTGACCACAGGAGCCAAAAGCTTGGACCACCATCGCTGACACTTCAGCAGAGTGCAGTTGGATCCTCATCCTCACCTCATCCTCACCTCGAATTCAAGATCCTCATCCTCATCTACAAGGCCATTCACGGCCTCGCTCCCTCCTACCTCTCCGACCTACTATCCCCCTCCCTACCTGCCCGTACCCTCCGTTCCTCTGGCTCCGGTCTGCTCCACATCCCCCGCCCCAACCGCCCGACCATCGGTGGCCTTCAGCCTCTCAGCCCCGAGGCTCTGGAACTCCATCCCCAGTGCCTTCGCCGCTTCCTCCCTTTCCTCCTTCAAGGCCGGTCTCAAGACCTTTCTCTTTGACCGTACCTTCAGCTCCACTCTCGACTCTCTACCCCCTCCTCACTACCTCCCTTCCCTCCCCTCACCATTTCCCCCCTCCTCGCCCCCTCCCTTCCCTCACCCTGACCATTTACCCCCCCTCGCTCCTCCCTTCCCTCCCCTCACCCTGACCATTTCCCCCTTCCTCACTCACTCCCTCCCTTCCCTCCCCCTGACCATTTCCCCTTTCCTCACCCCCTCCCTTCCCTCCTCTCACCTGACCATCTCCCCCCCTCGCTCGCTCCTTCCCTCCCTCACTCTGACCATCTCCCCCCTCCTCACCCCCTCCCTTCCCTCCCCTCACCCTGACCATCTCCCCCCTCCTCGCTCCCTCCCTCCCCTCCCCTCACCCTGACCATCTCCCCCCTCCTCGCTCCCTCCCTCCCCCCCTCACCCTGACCATCTCCCCCCTCCTCGCTCGCTCCCTCCCTTCCCTCCCCTCACACTGACCGTTTCCCCCCAATGCTCGGGTCCTGACCCAACTGTCCAGCGCCTTGGGACGTTCTCCCGACGTGAAAGGCGCTCTATAAATGGAATCTCGTTGTTGTTGTTGTTGTCGTAGTGACTGAGAGGGAAAACCACAACAAATCGACCCGACCGAAGCTCAAACATAGGCTGAACCATTATTGAAGAAAAAGACCATGTGCGATTTGGGGATCTCTCTCTCTCTTTCTTTCCCTGGAGCGCTCTCTCTCTCTCTCTCTCTCTCTCTCTCTCACACACTCTCACACAGACTCTCTCTTTCCCCTCTCTGTATACATAATATAAAATATACAGGGTTGTATAATATATACATATATATTAATAACACTACGCAGACTGAATAGCATTGGATGCAGCGCATCGCCAAATACCTCAAAACTTTTGAAACCGCATTTGTTGGCAAACTCGGCAGCTAAACATTGCACAAACAGTCATGGAGTGAAGTGTCGTCCTGATCTGGGGAATTGTTGCCCAAGAAATCTAATTAACTTCTGTAATAAATAAATTTAATTAACGTTTCGAATTGTGCAACATCTCTGGGTGTTCAAGTAAGCGAATCATTAAAGGTCGCGGGGCAGGCGGATAGGGCAGGAAAAGGGCATTGGGTGGACTGAGCTTCGTTAATCGGGGCGTAGAGTATAAGAGTAGGGGTTATGGTTAGTTAATCTGTACAAAACACTGGTGAGGCCTCAGCTGGAGTACTGCATCCAGTTCTGGGCACCGTACCTCAGGAAGGACATTAAGGCACTGGAAAGGACGCAGAGGAGATCCACGAGAATGATACCAGGAATGGGGAACCTTAGCTATGAGGACAGTGGAGAAGTTAGGACTTCTCCATTAGAGCAGAGAAGGTCACGCGGGGACCTGACGGAGGTCTTCAAGATCATGAAAGCGAGTTGTTTGGGATTTGGAATGATCCGCCCGAAAGGGCAGTGAAGTCCGATTCGATAACAGCTTTTAAGAGAGAACTGGACAGGTATCTGGGGAAGATGGGTTTGTGGGGTTATGGGGTGAAAGCTGGTGATTGCGGTCAGTGAAAGTGACGCTCTGTCAAAGAGCCGCATGGACTCGATGGGCCGAATGGCCTCATTCTGTGCCGTAACACTCTATGGATCTATGAATCTTTAAAACCTAAAGTGACGATTCCGAGTTATTTTATGGAGTTGGTATTCGAATCACAGCTCCTCCAACAACGGTCAGCGCTCCGACGTGGGGCTGGAACCCACATCTCTCTGATTCAGAGAGGAAAGTCCGACTCGCTTATTCAGGCTGGAAACCTTATTCTACTGCAAACTAATCAAATTAATGAATGAAATGAACCACTTGCCAGGAACACCAAAGGCAGCGAGGATCGGATAGTAAATGCCTTCTATCCTGCGCAGCATCATTCCCGCAGAGAACCGGTGGTGTATCTTCTCGGTGCCGACAGGAGCTCACACTCACCAGAAGGGGTTTTCAAGAGCAAAAAANCAGAGACTGATTTATATCAGCGGTGATCGTTCCCTCGAGGATGTTTACCGCATCGTCAGCCATCTGGAAAACATGTATTCTCCCCTGAGCTGTGCAAGTTACGTCAATCATTTATTATTCTCCGGCTTGTTGTCCCATGGCTATGCTTTCCACATTCGAGAGGCTACTCTGGTGAAGGGCAGTCAACCAATGTCAATAGCTGTTATTAAAATATCCACCGGAATGAGAGATCCACATAATAATAATAATAATAACAATAATAATAATAACGATAATAATAATAATAATAATAATAACGATAATAATAATAATAATCCTTGCATTTGATATAGCGCTTTTCACTCGGGAGGACGTCCCAAAGCGCTTCACAGAACGCACCGTAAAGTGAATTGACTGTATATTTGTGGGCGAACGCGGCAGCCAATGGCGCACAGCAATGTCCCACAAACAGTCGTGGATTGAAAATGACCGATTTATTATTGTTTGGGGTTTTTTTGGAGGGATTATTATTAGGGCTCTGTGTGGAGTGAGGAAACTTGCCCAAGGTTTGGCCCTGACTGACCCCCCGGGGATTGAACTCGGGTCTCTCGCTCGCAAAGCGAGTGCTCTAACCACTGAGCTTCAGGACTCCACGTAAATGTCCCCATTTACAAATGGAAATTACACCCTATCTTGAATGGAAACAGTACGCGCTCTCCCTGAAGGTACGCACCCTCCTCGGCTAATTTCGGCGGTTATTGGGTACAGGACGGCAAGGGTCAAGTTTTTGCGGACCCAGAGGGGACGTTGGGGACTGAGCAGCTCTCAGAAGAAAATTATTGCCACAGTGAATGACAACCGAAACTTTCCACTAGTACTTCCCTTCATTCCATACATTTGGTTATAAATTGTGGTTTCCGTCCCAGTCTGACTCAATGGGAGCACTTTGGTCTCCGAGTCAGAAGGTTGTAGGATCAAACCCCAATTTGGGACGCGCCGGTGATGAGCTGGACCCCTCTCGCTCCCCCTCTTGCTGTCCGACTCTTTCTCTGTCCGTGTGTCGGGGTCCCTTTTGCTCTGTGGGTATTGGATTCTCTCTCTGCGTCTCTCACTTTGCTGTACGTATCTCGCTTTGCTGTATCCCCGTATCTCTCTCTCTCTCATAATCTGTATCTTTATCTCTGTGTCTCCCGCTCGATGATGTCGTCCGAAGGTTATGGGGTCAATTTCCACATGGATGCGGATGAAACACAACTATATCTCGCGGGGTCCACCCTCGACGCCACGACAGTTGGGTAATTGTCAAGTCTTGGACGAGAGCCAACTTCTTCCGGCTGAATGTTGGCAAGACAGAGGCCCTTCTTCTACAACAACAACAAGAGTACATGTGTATAGCGCCTTTCAAGTCGGGAGGACGTCCCAAGGCGCTGAACAGAGTACAGCATTTCAGACGCGAGCTGGGGTCAGGGGGGACAAGGGAGGAGAGGGGGACGGGGGGTGGCCGACGGCATGGTCGAAGAGGGTCTTGAGGTGGGACGAAGGAGGCTAAGGAGTGGGCGAGGAGGAGTGATTGGGGGATGGAATTCCAGAGGTTGGGAGCGGAGTGGCTGAAGGCTCTCCCGCCAATGGTGGGGCGGGTGGGTCGGAGGACGTGGAGCAGCCGGAGCGGCTGAGCGGAGGGAGCGGGCGGGTTGGTAGGGGGTTAGGAGGTGGCAGATGTAGGGTAGGGCGAGGCCATGGAGGGCTTTGTAGGTGAGGACCAGGATCTTGAACTGGATCCTCTGAAGAATAGGGAGCCAATGGAGTCGGGCGAGAGTGGGGGAGATGGGGTCATGGAGTTTGGTGCGGGAGAGGACACGGGCTGCAGAGTTCTGGATTATCTGCAGTCTGTGGAGGGAGGGGTTGGGAAGGCCAACACGCAGGGAGTTTGCATAGTCGAGTCTGGAGATGATGAAGGCGTGAACAAGAGTTTCAGCGCCTGAGGGGTGAGAGAGTGGTGGAGTCGGGCGATGTTACGGAGGTGAGGGAAGGCAGAGGGGGTCATGGCTTGGATGTGGGGGAGAAAAGACAGTTGAGGGTCGAACAAGACACCGAGGTTCCTGACTGGCGGTGAGTTGGTGAGTTGTAGTGTCAACCATGGAGTTTGATGCTGCCGGAGCCTGAGGTGCGGAGGCGCTGGGGGGAGCCGTTCAGGAGGGCCTCAGTTCTTGTTCACGTTCAAATGTAGGAAGTTTACCCTTATCCCGGACTGATGTCCGACAGATAGTCTGTCAGTGGAGTTGATAGTCCGACAGATAGTCTGTCAGTCCTGGAGTTGAGGGTGAGGCAGAAAGATAGATTTGGGTGTCAGCCGCAAACATGTAGAAGTTGACCCCATGTCTGCGGATGATGTCCCCGAGGGGGAGTGTGTAGATATTAAAGAGGAGACCAGGACAGAGCCCCGGGGGACACCAGACGTGACAGTGCGGGGGCTGGAGCAGAAACCATTAGAGATGACGTAGTGGGGACTGTGAGAGAGATAGGAACCAAAGCCGGCGAGTGCAGGTCCGTGAAGGCTGAGTCAAGCGGAGAGCCGGCGTATGATGGTGGAGTGGTCGACAGTGTCGAAGGCGGCAGAGAGGTCGAGGAGAACGAGGAGGCAGAGGGAGATGTGCAGATGTTCTGGCTACTCATCACAGATGTGCAGATGTTCTGGCTACTCATCACAGATTTGCAGATGTTCTGGCTACTGATCACAGATGTGCAGATGTTACGGCTACTCATCACAGATGTGCAGATGTTATGGCTACTGTCAGCGCCTCCTCAACTGAGGCGCTGGAAAGTATCACCTCTGATGGTTGCACTCTAACCTCATGAGCCGATACGGAGCCTCAGCTCCTCGTTCTACCATCAGCTCCGTCAAACCCCATATCGGTGCTGTGACCCGCTCCGCCTTTCCCCACCTCCGCCACATTGCCAGCGTCCGCCGCTGCCTCCCACCGCACACCGCAGAGACCGTTGCAAACGCTTTCATCGCGCCCCGACCGCCCGCTCCCGGGCCTTCCCCAGTCGTCCCTCCGCGAGCTGCAAATCACTCAGAACTCTGCAGCTCGTGTCCTTCCCCCTTCCCGCGGAGAATTAAGTTCCAACCCTCGTGCTTTCCTTAAAAGCCTTTCATTACCGTGTGCCGCCCCCCCACAGCTGGTACTCTAATGCCATATCAGCACTCTCTTTGCTCGGTGGACACCAAGAATGTCCGCCTCACCATTGGCGGTCGGGCATTCAGCATATGTGCAGCTGTGGGACTCTACCCCACAATCCAATCCCTCCTACAATCTCTCTCGCCTCCTTCAAGTCCCATCTGAAGACCTTCCTCTTCGATTGCAACTCCCCCCCCCGCCCCCCCTCCCAAACCCCTGTCCTCCATCACTCCGGATCGAAACCGAAAACTCGGGTCCAAAATCCCTAATTGCCCTATTGTGCGCCGGGAAGTCTTTCTAAAGTATTCCGAGGGCGCATTCCGAGGGTAACGTTTGTCTGACTGTCTGTGTGTGTGTGTGTATCTCTGTATATCTATCTGTCTGTGTACATCTCTCTGTGTCTTTCTTTGACTGTTTATGTATTTCCCTTTGTCTCCGTCTGTCTGTGTATTTCTCTCCTCTGTACCAATTTGAAACGGATTGGCAGTCAACGCTTCTAACGCCGCTCCGCTGCTTTTCCCGCTCAAGTCGTACCAACCCACCAAGTCACACCGCCCACAAGCACTGCCTCCGAGACTGTGGGGCCACAGATGGCAGTGGACGGTGGCAGGTTTTGTGCCATCTCCCATCAAAGCCACAAGATTTGGATTTGAGGGGGCGGACGACTGTTGTGTCAGCAGAAACGCCGCAGTGTTCGCTTGAACGGCACTAAGTGAACAAAAAGAAATGGATTGTTATGACCGATCATTTCTCTTTCTCTCGTTCTGTACCTAACCTACTGTTGATGGTGACCCCGTCTGGTTCACCGGTGGGTTTCCCATATGGACCGCCCGCTATCTGGTGACCGCCCGCTATCTGATTTGCTGCTTATCATAGTGCAGATCATCCAGAACTCCGCAGCCCGTGTCCGCTCGCGGCCTCGGCTCTGCCATCCTATCGCCCCCATCCTGAACGCCACTGACTGCCCATCACACAACGGACACAGTTCAAGATCCTGGACCTTCCCTTCAAAGCCCTCCACGGTCTTGCTCTCCCCTCCCTCTGCGAAGTCCTAACCCCCCCCCCCCCCCCCCGCGGTACCGACCGCTCCCTCCGCTCAGCGGGCTCTGGCCTGCTCCACATCAGCCGGCCTCCCCCGCCCCCACAATTGGCGGCCTGGTCTCCAGGGCCTGCCCCCACCTTCTGGGAGTCCATCACCCGTTCCCTCCGTCACGCCCGCCTCCTTGCCAGCTTCACGCAGCTCGAAAACCCTCCTCCTCAACTGTGCTTTCGATCGCCCTCCTCCTTGTGTTGTTGTTGTTGTTGTTTCCGTCGCGTTATTCCTGAATACTTCCCAAACTCGTTCAGGTCCATCGCTTTGCGTGGACGAGATTGGGCCGAGTTTACGCAGCGGACGGCTTCTCTCCGGCTCACCCGGACTCGCCCCCGTGACCACCGGTGACTGTCTGTCGGCAAAATCTGAAAGCACAAAATATGGCACTCCGACAAAACAGCTTTTAAGTTGAAAGCCATAGTGAGTGCTTCTTTGTGCAAAGCATTTCCTGGTATTTTGCGTTTCAACACAAGTCCACAGTGAACGGTATCCCATGGTGGCCCGTCAAGCCCCCAGTGAGTTGTGGGGACGTGGCAATGGGATGTGCGAGGGTCAGCGACCCAGAGAGCCGCAAATTATAGATTATTACGGATGGCATATGCCCTGTAAACCTTTTACTTTAGGATCTCAAGTGCAAGACACAGTGAACCATCATCTCCTGTCCATAATGGACCAAACTCGGTACCCGCTCGTGTTATTGAGCTGCTGTACACCACACACGTGTGTATTTACGGGGTTCTCCAGATGATAGTAATCATTATTATTGTTATAATAATCCTCGCATTTGACATCCCGCTTTTGACGTCTTCCGGACGCTTCAAAGCGCTTCACAGAACACACTGTACAGTGAATTGACTGTACGTTTGTGGGCGAACGCGGCGGCCAATGAACAGTGTTGTGCAGTGTTGTGCAGTGCAGTGTTGCGCAGTGCCTGTGCAGTGTCTGTGCAGTGTCTATGCAGTGCAGTGTCTGAGTAGTGTTGTGCAGTGTTATGCAGTACAGTGTCTGTACAATGGTGTGCAGTGTTGTGCAGTGTTGTGCAGTGCAGTGTTGCGCAGTGTCTGTGAAATATCTGTGCAGTGCAGTGTCTGTGCAGTGCAATGTTGTGCAGTGCAGTGTCTGTAAAATGTTGTGCAGTGCAGTGTTGTGCAGTGTTGTGCAGTGCAGCGCAGTGTCTGTGCAGTGCAGTGTCTATACAGTGTTGTGCAGTGCAGTGTCTGTGTAGTGCAGTGTCTGTGCAGTGTCTTTGCAGTGTATGTGTAGTGCAGTGTTGTGCAGTGCAATGTCTGTGCAGCGCAGTGCTGTGCAGTGTCTGTGCAGCGCAGTGTTGTGCAGTGTCTGTGCAGCGCAGTGTTGTGCAGTGTCCGTGCAGCGCAGTGCTGTGCAGTGTCTGTGCAGCGCAGTGTTGTGCAGTGTCTGTGCAGCGCAGTGTTGCGCAGTGTCTGTGCAGTGCAGTGGAGTATTGCACAGTGTTGTGCAGTGCAGTGTTGTGCAGTGCTGTGCATTGCAGTGTTGTGCAGTATTGTGCAGTGTCTGTGCAGTGCAGTGGAGTATTGCACAGTGTTGTGCAGTGCAGTGTTGTGCAGTGTCTGTACAATGTTGTGCAGTGCAGTGTTGTGCAGTGCAGTGTTGCGCAGTGTCTGTGCAGTGTTGTGCAGTGCACTGTTGCGCAGTGTCTGTGAAATATCTGTGCAGTGCAGTGTCTTTGCAGTGCAGTGTTGTGCAGCGCAGTGTCTGTGCAGTGCAGTGTCTATACGGTGTTGTGCAGTGCAGTTTCTGTGTAGTGCAGTGTCTTTGCAGTGTATGTGTAGTGCAGTGTCTGTGCAGTGTTGTGCAGTGTTGTGCAGTATCTGTGCAGCGCAGTGTTGTGCAGTGTCTGTGCAGCACAGTGTTGTGCAGTGTCTGTGCAGTGCAGTGTTGTGCAGTGGAGTATTGTGCAGTGTTGTGCAGTGCAGTGTTGTGCAGTGTCTGTGCAGTGCAGTGTTGTGCAGTGCAGTGCAGTGTCTGTACAGTGTTGTGCAGTGTCTGTGCAGTGCAGTGCAGTGTTGTGCTGTGCAGTGTTGTGCAGTGTTGTACAGTGCAGTTTCTGTGTAGTGCAGTGTCTTTGCAGTGTATGTGTAGTGCAGTGTCTGTGCAGTGTTGTGCAGTGTTGTGCAGTATCTGTGCAGCGCAGTGTTGTGCAGTGTCTGTGCAGCACAGTGTTGTGCAGTGTCTGTGCAGTGCAGTGTTGTGCAGTGGAGTATTGCACAGTGTTGTGCAGTGCAGTGTTGTGCAGTGTCTGTGCAGTGCAGTGTTGTGCAGTGGAGTATTGCACAGTGTTGTGCAGTGCAGTGTTGTGCAGTGTCTGTACAGTGTTGTGCAGTGCAGTGTTGTGCAGTGCAGTGTTGT
This sequence comes from Callorhinchus milii, assembly GCF_018977255.1. NCBI lineage: Eukaryota > Metazoa > Chordata > Chondrichthyes > Chimaeriformes > Callorhinchidae > Callorhinchus > Callorhinchus milii. The sequence continues at coordinate 75,517 of NW_024705082.1, forward strand.
GCAGTGTCTGTGCAGTGCAGTGTTGTGCAGTGTCTGTGCAGCGCAGTGGAGTGTTGTACAGTGCTGTGCAGTACAGTGTCTGTACAATGGTGTGAAGTGTTGTGCAGTGCAGTGTTGCGCAGTGTATGTGAAATGTCTGTGCAGTGCAGTGTCTGTGCAGTGTTGTGCAGTGTTGTGCAGTGCAGTGTCTATACAGTGTTGTGCAGTGCAGTGTTGTGCAGTGTTGTGCTGTACAGTGCAGTGTCTGTACAGTGTTGTGCAGTGTTGTGCAGTGCAGTGTCTATACAGTGTTGTGCAGTGCAGTGTTGCGCACTTTTTGTGCAGTGCAGTGTTGTGTAGTGCAGTGTGTGCAGTGCAGTGTTGTGCAGTGCAGTGTTGTGCAGTGTTTCTGCAGTGCAATGCAGTGTTGTGTAGTGCAGTGTCTGTGCAGTGCAGTGTTGTGTAGTGCAGTGTCTGTGCAGTGCAGTGTTGTGCAGTGCAGTGTTGTGCAGTGCAGTGTTGTGCAGTGCAGTGTTGTGCAGTGCTTTGCAGTGTTGTGCAGTGTTGCGCAGAGTCTGTGCAGTGCAGTGTTGTGCAGTAAATCGTTCTGCAGTGTTGTGCAGTGCAGTGTTGTGCAGTGTCTGTGCAGTGCAGTGTCTGCAGTCTTTTGCAGTGCGGTGTTGTGCAGTGCAGTGTCTGTGCAGTGCAGTGTTGTACAGTATTGTGCAGTGCAGTGTCTGTGCAGTGTCTGTGTAGTGCAGTGTAGTGCAGTGCAGTGTTGTGCAGTGATTGTGCAGTGCAGTGTTGTGCAGTAGTGTCTGTGTAGTGCAATGTTGTGCAGTGTTGTGCAGTGCAGTATTGTGCAGTGCAATGTTGTGCAGTGTTGTGCAGTGTCTGTGCAGTGCAGTGTTGTGCAGTGCAGTGCTGTGTTGTATTGCGCAGTGTCTTGCAGTGCAGTGCTATACAGTATTGTGCAGTGCAGTGTCTGTGCAGTGTCTGTGTAGTGCAGTGCTGTGCAGTGTCTGTGCAGTGATGTGTTGTGCAGTGTCTGTGCAGTGCAGTGTTGTGCAGTATATGCACAGCGCAGTGTTGTGCAGTGTCTGTGCAGCGCAGTGTTGTGCAGTGTCTGTGCAGCGCAGTGTTGTGCAGTGTCTGTGCAGCGCAGTGTTGTGCAGTGTCTGTGCAGTGCAGTGTTGTGCAGTGTCTGTGCAGCGCAGTGTTGTGCAGTGCAGTGGAGTATTGTACAGTGTTGTGCAGTACAGTGTCTGTACAATGGTGTGCAGTGTTGTGCAGTGTTGAGCAGTGTATGTGAAATGTCTGTGCAGTGCAGTGTCTGTGCAGTGCAGTGTTGTGCAGTGTTGTGCAGTGCAGTGTCTATACAGTGTTGTGCAGTGCAGTGTCTATACAGTGTTGTGCAATGCAGTGTTGTGCACTTTTTGTGCAGTGCAGTGCAGTGTTGTGTAGTGCAGTGTGTGCAGTGCAGTGAAGTGTTGTGCAGTGTTGTGCAGTGCAGTGTTGTGCAGTGTCTGTGCAGTGCAGTGTTGTGCAGTGCAATGTTGTGCAGTGCAATGTTGTGCAGTGCAGTGTTGTGCAGTGCTTTGCAGTGTTGTGCAGTGTTGCGCAGAGTCTGTGCAGTGCAGTGTTGTGCAGTAAATCGTTCTGCAGTGTTGTGCAGTGCAGTGTTGTGCAGTGTCTGTGCAGTGCAGTGTCTGCAGTCTTTTGCAGTGCGGTGTTGTGCAGTGCAGTGTCTGTGCAGTGCAGTGTTGTACAGTATTGTGCAGTGCAGTGTCTGTGCAGTGTCTGTGTAGTGCAGTGTAGTGCAGTGCAGTGTTGTGCAGTGATTGTGCAGTGCAGTGTTGTGCAGTGCAGTGTTGTGCAGTGTCTGATATGATTGCGTATGTA
>NW_024705083.1:0-30660 GCF_018977255.1 Callorhinchus milii
ATGATTACAGCAGTGCATACCGACTGTGGTGGTACCTGCTATAACTACAGTAGTACATGCAACTCTATAGCAGTGTTTATCGACTCTATAGCATAAAGTACTCACCTGACAGAGTGGCATGGTGAGGCCTAGTCCCGTGCAGAGCCTCCGGCCTCGCTAGATTGTCCAACCGGCGAGGTGGCACCTTGGCAGGCTGGGGTTGGGCTGCTACCCCTGACCCCCCCCCCCCAGCCACAATCTCCCCGCCGCTCTGCAGTAATATCTACAGCCTATAGTGGTAGCATCTACCGACTGTATAGTAGTAACTGCACGCATCGGGGGGGGGAACATCACACAGTGAAGAATTTACCTGAGCGTTCTGTATTTTTATAGCATTTTTAGCTAAAAAAGAAAATGTCCCTCTCACTCCCGTAGGCGTGCGACTTGGCATGGGCCGTCCCCCACCAAAGGCGCATGAGTTGGTATGGTCGTGCACTCTTCATAAATAATAAAAAAGCACACAAAAATCGCACTAAATCGCTAATTAAACTAATTAAAAATTGACGGATGTGAAAAAGGAATAGCGCTTGCTCCGGCGGGTTACGGTGTGGTACCTGGCTATTTTTATTTTACGTAAACCCCAACGTTGGAGAGCCAAATCCTTTGCAAGCGCGTGAACACACAAAGAAACCCACAAACCCTGCCACAACCATACACAAATAATTTTAAAACTTTTCATCTACTAATAAAATGTATTGATAATTCAGCTTGTGTAGCGACATAAATTATATCACTACAGTAGCGACAGTACGAGTGGTACTGTATACGGGGTGCCGTTTTATGGCACCAGTGTATGTACTGCATTAAGGGGCTCACTATAGGGCAGGGTCCGGGTGTCACGGAGGTCGGATCAGAACATGACAGCCTGCGTGAACCCCGAGAGCACGTGACCGGACGAGGAGGCACGCAGACCCCAGAAGGGGATGAGAAGGCCACGTAGTAGGGACTGAGAGCCTCCACGAAGGATCTAGAAGGGGACTGTGGCCAGGGGCAGAGCTGGTCACACCGGAGCGGTTATAAGCCCAGTCCCAATAGGGAGCTGGGCTGTTCGACCCGGGAATGAAGCTGCCTTCTTCGATCTTCGTTCTTTAGTCTTCGCGCATGAGGACCAGGTAGCGTGTTAGCTGTTATGGTCTGATCATATAGTGATCCTGTTCCAGTGGTTAGGTGTTAGAAGCGGTGGCCACCACCTATGTAGTTAAACCGAAATGTACATAGTTAACTTGGGAGTGTTGCGGCAGTTATCTGTTATGTTAGCTGTCTGAGTTGTTAGTCAATAAACGTGTTGCTCTAAGACTCGGTGTGCACCTGTTAGAACCCACTACACTTGCATGATCTGAACCATACCCATCCCCCCGGCATATGTTTCTATGTTTGATAATTTTTTTGTTTGATATGCATCTATGTACTACATACACTTATTTAAACATTTATAGTGACTCCAACTGAGTCGCAGATGTTGTCTTGAGAGCAACACAATTTATTTACCAACTCAACATAACATAACAAACCTAGACTTGGGTGTTGAATGCCCATATAGCCACACTATGGCAGAACTAGACACGGTTCGCTATCCCGACAGACACACAAGCTGGGTCCGGACGCGGTGGCTAGAGGCTTTTTTTATCCAACGTGGATTTCTTCACCAGCAACACGAAGAAACCCGAGTCCCTCAAGAGGCCCCGTTATATCGGCCTGGGCTGGGGCTGGCTCGTCCTCGCCCCGCCCACCTTCTAGATTCTCGAGCTCTTTCCGAGCTCTTTTATACCACGTGACCACCCAGCGGCCCCCGTCCACCGGTGACCCCCCTCCAATATCATCTGGTCACGTGTCGGCAGGTCAATCAGCGTATCATGCCCAACGTAACGCTGGCTGGCTGACACTCCCTCTCGCTCCATCACCGGGAGGCCGCACCGACTCTACAGTTGTTCCTCCGAGAGAGTGCGGAGAGAGACAGCAACCAGAGAAGGTGACCAATTAAGATGCATAATGGTGGCTGGCAAATTCAGATACGGTGTAGGCGTCTCAGAGTCTGGAGATTGAGGGGATAGCGCGGAAGCCACGGGCGTGAGGTGACGGGAGGTCACCAGCTTAATTAATGAGTTAATGAGTGAGGGGATATAAGGCGATGTGCGGAGACACGCGGGAGAGCTGGGAGTTGAATTTGTTTGAGTGAAGACAAGTCCGGGCCCCACTCTCCACACCTCGTCCTCTCGAGTGGGGATGCTCTAGCAGTAGAGAACTAGCAGAAGTATATTATAGGCAAGCAGTGGAGAAGCTACCAGAGTAAAAAGTAATAAGCTAGTAGTGGAGAGGCAGGAGAGTGAGAACAGGCTAGCAGTGGAGAGGCTATCAGAGTGTACGGTGGAAGCTACCAGAGTGTGTAGTGATAGGCTATCAGCAGAGAGGCTAGCAGAGGGAGAGAGAGCGAAGCGTGGCAGGCGAGCAGCGCAGGCGGGAGAGTTGCAACGGAGTTACGTGGTGTTGAACGCGAGGAGTTCTGTTGAATAAAGTGACACAGGAGAAAAAGAGAGGTGTACGCGTGAAATAAAAACACACACATTTAATATACCCTCATTTACTGATATAGTTAATGATTGAATGTTGCCGATAATGTATGTATTTCCAGTTTGTTGAATACACTAAATGATTGTAATATTTTTGTGTAGCACATAGGCTTTTCTTCTTTTATTTAGCAGGTAACGCCTACTGAGCTACTGACTCTTTTTCAGAAGCGACCTTTCACAAATGATAGCTCACGTGGTATTTATAGCAGCAAAACAATCAAAACACATATTTCTAAGTGTGGGGGGGGGGGGGGGGGAACCAGAGGACCCGGAGAAAAATCCAAGCGACCACGGGGAGAATATAAAAAATCCAAATATACAGGCGTTAGGTTCGAGATCGAACCCACAACCCCATTAACCAGGTGACAGAGATAAATCTCGCCACCGCGGCACCCTATAATGAAGCAGCAATTGTACCACCCTGTCCCTGGCTTGAAAGCAGGTCCCCACGCATCTCGCCCCCGACAGCTGGATCATTCCCCTGCGCATGCGTGCAAGGGGGACGATGACAACATAAAATAAAATCACAATTAAATAATAAACTGTTTAAGCACGTTCATTGTCATAACAGAGTATGTTCGAGACCTTTCATACAATAATTGTATGTTTCAGAGATACAGAGCGTGATTGACGACACTTCCTTCTAAAACGAATTCGGGTTAAAATTTTCACTACCACTACGGCGTACTGGCTATTTTTGGCCCCATTTCTTGACTATTTACATCGCAAGATGAAAACTTGAGTGGAAACTGAAGGGTTTAAGTCAGCGAAGTCAGTGCGTCACCTCGCAGCGCACAACTTCTCGCGCGAGCGTCGACTTGAACCTGCCACGTGGCCACGAAACCGCCCTTTGTTCCCTGCGAAACCACCCGATTGGTTCCCTGACCGTGCGTGCCACCGCGATCTCGTGTCTGATTGGCTACAGCCACAGCGTGGGTGCCCCCCCCGCCCCGCCCCCTTGCTCCGGGGGTTGTCATAAGAAAAATGGCGGCTCGGGTTTTTTTTTTGTAAAGTCATCGCGCGGCGACTTCTCGCGAGACTTCGCCTCACCGACGTCACGCCCTCGCGAGGGCCACGCCCTCCCCCCGCCTTACTTTGGCAATGTTGTTGCAAAGGCAAGGGCGGCCATCTTACTAGGGGGGTTAACGCCTCGAGACTGGAGGGAGGGGGGAGAACGTTGGTGCAACGTCATCGAAAACGCGCCGCGCGCCGTAGAACACATTGGGGGTCTACCCTATGTAAGATGGCGGTCAGTTTACCACGTCGGCTGAGTTGTCACGCCCAACGCAAGCCCAAGGCTTCATGTAAATCCACAACAAGGAACTCGCCATATTCGCTCCCCTGTCGGCGCAGACGGCGCTCGCGGTTTGCGGTGAGGCGCAGCGTAGACGAGAGTCGAGAAGGCGGCTTTATTATCGCTGATCGAGGAGGAGGAGAAGAGGAAGGCCGTCCCGATACAAACGCGGCAGTCGCTGGATGCGGCATGGCAGGCGCTGCGGGGGGCGCAGGGCGCACTCGTTCAAGGCGGTGTTGCTGGGCGAGGGCTGCGTGGGGAAGACGTCTCTGGTGCTGCGCTTACTGCGAGAACAAGTTCAATGACAAGCACATCACAACGCTACAGGTGCCCAGCGTGAGCGTGCGTGTGTCTCCACGTGCACCTAGCCTGGCACCGAGCGGCGCGGTGACGTCACTTGTTAGCCGCGAGAGGCGGATGTTGTTGATGTTCTTGTGGATTTAGGGGGGATATAACACGGCTCGCATGGGGTAGCTACGGACCCGGTGACCTGGGATCGATTCCCCTCAACGGTGACCCATCAGTGGCAGAATATCTGCCCCCAAGGATTGCCCTTAAACGAATGCAGTACAGCACCGTGCCTGGTGCGGTGTGTACAAGTGGCGGCAGGGGAGACGGCCTTAATAGGTGCTCGCCAACAGCACCTGCCCCGACGTGGGGAGACGATTGCCCGCGTGTCTTAGGGTTACTGTGTAGCTGAAATATTCGTGGCACTGTTCGTGTGCCTTTGGTTCGTCGCCGTCATTGTCTTGAGCTTCTCTGTATCGCTCGGTAGGTTACTGCGTGTGTCTCTTATTGAGGGTTATCGAGTGTGTCACTCGTGTCATAGAGTTTTTTGGGTATGTGTCACTGATGCGTGTGTGTGCAAGTGCGTCATTGGTTACAAATACAAATATCCCCGTGTAGCCTTAACAGAGTTTTGTGCAAGTGCTGTTAGCGAGCGCCTTTGAAGACCGGCACGGCGCACGAGGGAGGCAGCACCACGCCCTGGCCGCCTTTGGCTCCCTCGTGACAAATGTTTACACACCGCACCAAAATACAATTGAACATGAATCTTAAGCTCTGGGTGTTTGCTTCGGGTTGTATCACTGTCTTTTGCGTACTGTGGTTGTCACTGGGTTACAATGTGGGTGATTTTTTACCGAAAGAACCAACAATATGAATCCCTGCAGTCACGAAAGCTTTAAATCAAAATGTGGGTCTTAGTTAATGTTTGTGGCACTGTGTTTATCACTTTTTTTGTGGTCTATGGTGTGTGTGCTGTTGTCATCAGGCCACTGGGTTACAGCATTTGTCACTGACATAGTTTGAGTAGTTTGCGCACTGCTTGAACGCCGCGACCAAGTTTCAATCCTGGCCATGGCTCAAAGGAGTGGCAAGTGATATCTGAATCTGTTCTGGCCTCCCACTTCATCATTGGGAACTGAACAGCATGGTCAAATGAGCAACTGCGTATGGGAGGCCTTCATCCAATTGTGACTTGACATGGCTGTAAGTTTTTTTTTGTAATATTGATTTCGTTGAAGGTATGTTGGATTGAGGTGGGAAAAGGGCCTTTAGACTTAAAGAAAGGATCGCAAGTAAAAAGTCCAAGGAGAATGCCATTTCAGAGCAGTGGGGGAGTAACCACCTCACAGGTAAACATCGCTTTGCAGTTACAACGTTTTTCTAAAGGCAGAAGTAACCAGTGCCACCTAATTCCTTCATCACTCTTCCCATTTTAACATCCGCATATTCCTCACATCAACATGTTCTGTTATTACAACTACACTAGCGTTCGTCACGTATTTTTTTTATCATGTTTCTGGACGAGGGTCTAAAGACTAGGGTTGTTGTAGCAAGGTTCAACGGTTGAAGCACATGTTAATCTTACAAGATTGCGTGACCCCGTGATGTGAGTGCGCGTGCTGTAATTTGAATGGTGTCCAAAGGGTTTGTAGTTTTACAGAAAGCTCTAATGCTGAGCCTTTTTATAATGAGTCCACATGCCTTGCATGTTTTTTTTTGTAGCGTTTGGCGATGTACTTTGTGACTTGCCGGTACTTAATTTTCTTTGCATAAAGAATGTTGGATACATGCTGCCTCTTTTTGGTGCATCTTCATTATCACACTCGTGATTGTGATGGGGAACGTGTACTGCCAGTCGGGTACATTATTAAGTACTGTTAAATTATTTTAATTTTTCCAATACCTACCAAACTACGGTGTCCCTTAGACTTGTGCCAAGCAGTGTCATAATGTGCCGCTTTTTGTGCAGACACTGCATTGAGTTAATTCATGTGCCCATGCTGTGATGGGTTTATGGCATGCCCCATAAACTTGCTTTTTCTCTATTTAGTAAAATAACTGAGTATTGTGCATTGTATGCGGAGTCGTCACTAAGCTTAATTGTGTGAATTTTTAAGAGTGCCTTTTTTAGTTTGAGAGTGCATCTTGTGCCAAGTTAATTTAAGCTCAGCCATGGATGGAAATGTGTCTCATCCTTTAATGATGCCTTGCAGAACACAGATGGGAAATCAGCTTAATTAATTCCCCATTGCGTGGATTGATGTGTAATTGATATGGATGAGATCTCAACCCACTGAAATATGAGTTGGAGAACGAGTGCCGTTTCAGTGGTATTTGTTAATCTAAACTCAATGCTGTACATGCACTTACTTGTAGGCAGAATGCTTACTGTGCATTTCCCAACGACTTTTGCTGAATTTGCGTCTTTGCTGCAGCGATTCCTTTCTCCACTTGCCAGGTACCTGCCAATTTCTAAATCCATTGCCAATAATGAATATTGGGTCATTGGACGTGACTTGTCCGTTCAGCAGATTGTGGATCACAGTTGACACGTTTTTGCAATTTGCTCAAATGTGCTAACATTTGTGACAGTGTGGGGAATTTCCTAATGGATAATAGATAATTAGTGAGAAATGTTCTTTTAGTAACTGGTGATTCATTTCCAGAATTATTGTTCACTACAGTGTGCACACTGGTTGGGTGGTGAAGCGGTTAGCAGGTTGCTCACAATTTGAAAATACGCGAATTCAAAACCTGGATGGGGGTTCACCCAAGCCTATCTTCTCACAACGGTTGATACAAATGTGTATTGTTTTGTGGAGAGGTCACTCGTAGTTGCCTTATTGGTACTCATCCACACCATAGGGATGTGGAATGTATACCACTGGATGAGGGCTGTAAACGGCAGATGACTACATCTCGTGCTCATTCAACAGGAAACTGCTAGATTTTTTTTACTTCTGCGCATACAGTGGGCTCTCCTTTAGAGCTATGTCTCCACTAATTCTGTAATTATTCGCCACCCTCGTGATTCAAAGAATTGTCATGGAGTTAGGATTTCGCTTCAATTCAAGCATAATTTTTTTTTGCATTGTGCATTTTGTGGTTCCAGTAAAATCAGGAGCCATATGAACCAATTGCATAAATGTTCGTGAACTTATTAAAATTTGCACGCATGTATATTGTACGTAGATATTTTTTAGGTTATGCATCATAACAGTGACCACTAGAGCGGGGCAATTACTCCAAGAACCATACATGTTTTACTAATATACGTGGACACAAGTGGCCCATGTTTATGCCTGGCAATAAGCACAAAGCTACCTGTATGTATGCTACGCTGTACACTTTGTTGCTGTGTGTAGCCTAAGCCACCGCGAGGCTGGCCAGGTGCCATGGACTTCCCATATCGCCTTAACGCCACACTGGAGTTTCGATGGAATTGATCAATTGCATGTACAGTGCTAGGCATTGATCGGTGCTCCGCATTGGATCCTGGATGGAATGCGCATTATAATTTTTATTATTACTGGTGGTCTCTTGTGTAATGGCAATTATGCTCGGTTGGCAAGGCCCCCCACAAGACCCTCTCTCCTTGCTTGAATGCCACACCTAGCTCTGTGCAATCTGCCATACTGGCCATTCCATCTCGTGTACTTGCTTAGGAATTGTATTTGACTCCCTAAGATCGAATCTTGATTTCAAGTTAGGAAACGTGTGGTTTATACTAAGGTCTTTTTAAAGTCACCTTTAAAAATTTCCTGTGTACCATTTGCTTTCATCTGTTATTGGTTATACATTGTGCTTTTTGTGTTCAGCTGATATAAAAGCATCCAAACCCCTAAAGTAAATATTAGTCATAGCTTCAAGAGTGCATTGCATTTGGTCTGTTTATGCTGTGGCAGTGTGCCCATGAACATGAGTTTCAAATTTCATTCGGTAGATGGACAAACCCATAATTCTTCTTGGACACATTCAGCACTTTGGTCAGGCCATTGCTGGATGAAGGTCTCCCTACAATGTGTGGGTCATGTGGGTTATTTGACCATACTTAACCATGCTGGTCATTGTATATTGGTGAAGCCAGGCAGTACAGTAGTAGAACCTCTGGTCACGACCATAATTCGTTCCATAACTTTGGTCGCAACTCGATTTGGTCGTGACTCGAACCTAATTTCCCCATTGGATTGTATGTAAATACAATTAATCCGTTTCCAGACTCCTACGAACTGTATATAAATATTGTTTTTTAAGAATTTTTAAGCACAAAAATAGTTAATTATGCGATATAATTCACAGTGGAATAGTAAACTAAATGTAAAAACATTGAATAACACTGAGAAAACCTTGAACAACAGAGAAAACTAACATTGCCGCGTAAAGGTTTAGAATCGTTCAACAAGATGATTGTTTCGTCTGCTACATCAGTCGGTCGATTCTGAGAGAGAGAGAGAGAATATTCGTATGAGCAATTCATGTTTCTATTAAAAGTAATTAACAGTAATATTTGGGTACAGTATTGTTTTTGGAAGCATTCACCGTAATATCGTATGAACGTTTACTTCACCGCATCATCATATGAATGATGCGAGAAGAGATTAACGGGTTCTTATGTTAGCGATGTACGTACTCAGCGCTTTCGCTCTCTAAATTACGGCTTGAATGAGGGGGGAGGATTTGACTACTCACAAAATTAATATCTTACTAGGAATTTTATATAACAACAGTTATATATATAATAACTGTTACGCTTTGTGTTGTTTGTTGTAACCAAACAACAGAAAATTTGGCGCTTACAAAAATAGGCGCGGAAGGGGAAATCGGCCGCGGCCGTGTTTGATCTTCACCCGAGTTTGTGTTCGTGACCAGATTCAAAAAATTTGTGCATTTTTTGGTCGTAACCCGATTTGGTCGTGGTCAGAAGCGTTCGTGACCAGAGGTTCTACTGTATAGATGCTGCAGCACAGTACAGTTTAAGAATGGCTTTTTTTGCTTTGTTCTCGATTGAGAATATGGTTCCGCATCATTCTTCAAGGGGACATTAAAAATTAGAAGAACTTTGTGGGAAGTCAATAGGACTTATCCTATCTATATATAGCTTATTGACATTGGAATGTGGAACTTCCATTGCTGGCTGTCAATGGAATGGAGCATCACCCAATTATCTTTTTGAGAATGGGGGCACACATTTCCTCTGAATGCATGGTAGAGGTGCATTATATTTATACATTTGTAGTGTTGTGGGATTCAGGAGACGGTTTCTGGAGGCAACACTCTTTATTAAACCACCTCGCTCGCAGTACAGTCCCAGAACACTCAGGGTTATTGTCCTACTGTACCACTGTCTGGGGAGGTACTGCCTCCTGGCTAACTTGCCCTAACACAGGACTATACTCAGGGTCCTCCGGCTATGGGTGCCTAGGGGGAGGCTATTCTAACTCGCCCTAGCCAGGGTGCGAGTTCTGACCACTGACCCACTGGACCCGGCCCTTACAAGGACGTCGGGCCAGGGTTCCCAGGGTCTCACCACTGAGCCGCACAGAGTCCCGGCCCTGATAAGGACAGCGGGGCTCGGGGTCTCAGGGTCCTATCTAGCTGGTCTTCGGCTTTGGTCTTCAACTGGTCCCGATCGGCTGGGGAGGTGCCCTTTTATGCCCCTTGCCCATCGAGGGGTGGGGTTGCTTGGGATCCTAGATCCCCCACAGCCTCCCCCCCGTTGGTAGTGGCGAGGGGCTTAGCTGTCTGGGATCCTGAGCCCCCAGCGCCTCTCCCCTCTTTGGCTTTTACTGCAGCCCTCCCCTGGCGGTACGAGGTACCGCCTGCAGATGGGTCCTGTCTACCACTGCCTGTAAGTGCGGCCATCTACGGCACTACACATTACTAGCAGCCCCATATTCCTTGATGTGACCCTCCCTCCCTGCTCCAGAAAGCCAGGTGGAAAAACAGTTTTCAAATACAGGCAGTCTTGAGATACAAACATCAGACTTACGAATGTCCGCATTTAGGAACGAACCGCCATAACATCCGACTTGCAAACGTTCGGTCGCACTTCTGAACTGAACCGCGAAACTATTTTTCTCGGAGGAGCAATCTTCCACGAGATGTAATAACTCCCTTCCGACAAGCAAGCTAGCATCAGGATTCAAGGTAAGTAAAAATAAAACAGTTCTTTTATTTCATTTTCATCTTTCATATTATTTACAGCAATACATCAATCCCCTGTTGGATGAAGGGCTCCTCCCACCGTGCCGACGTGGGATATTTAGCGCTCATGAACCGGTTAAGCACTGTGGAATGCAGGTGAAGTCTCCACGCAGATATGTGCGAAGACGTCACCACCGCACACGCGCACTTGGGAGAGTAGCACCCAGACGGACAGGAATCCACTCAGGTTATCTGACCAGAAAACTTCTAATTTAGTATGATTTGAAACCTCCAGAGGCTATTATTTCATGTGGCCTGCTTGGACACTATGGGATTAGTGTGATTATGGTTTACCTTGAAAGGCAGAACATTTTAAAGCAAATTGGTTTAATGCCAGGAAAACATGTACAAGATTAATATGCAATATTGTAAAGGGATTAACCATTGAATTGTGCAGCACTGAAAGATAGCAACGTTAAATTCCTACTTAAAGAATATGAATTTTGTAATCGATGTAATTGGCAAGTAATCAGGAGGCTCATTCATATACTGTACTGTATTATAGAAGGGGAATATGAGTGGAACCCTAACCTCGAGGCAAACGTGTGCATTTACTGGTAGGAATTTTACAAAGTTTATGATTGTTTTATGTTTAAGCCCCCATGATGACATGTGATATAGTATACTTTTATAGTCCTGTCTGATGTTTTGAGATATGGAGCCTAATGCAGATTAGTAATGTATTAGAGACCACAAGAAAAAAGATTGCTTGTAACATTGAAGTGAAATTGGGTTAAAGGCATTCCCACAGTGTATTGTGCAGCTTAGATGGAAACTGTATGTGAATTGAACAGATACAGTGCTTCCTCGGTTAACAATATTAATTGGTACCACGAAACCGTCGTTAATTGAAATTGTCGTATAGGAAATACATATAGGAAATTATTTAAAGGCTTAATTTTTTGTAAGATGGTCAAAAGTTTACCTTTGTAAAAACATAGATATAATATTTAAACATAAGAACATATTAAAGCATTGCTATTAAGAGAAACATCGATAAATAATGAATAAATAGAGCATAAATGTAAATTCTTACCTAAGGCTCTCAAAACACTCATAGAAGGGCGTCGCTGATTGGCTGAGGTCTGCTGAGTCCACTTAAGAGCGTTTGGATTGTCCGAAATTGGCAGTCGCGTGATATTGTAAACCTATCGTTCATCGAAAATGTATTGTTAATATAAGCAATGGGACCCTATGGTAGGGAGATCCCTAATCGAAATATCGTTAATGGCATCGTAAACGTAGTACTATTGTACTGTATAATCTTAGGTCAACTTTGCATGTGACATTACTTTGACCACGCTGTGTGGATTGGGGCGAGTGCCACCAGAAAGGAGCATTGGTACTCTACTGGCAAGGGACAAGCAGTCATGAGGGGATGCATGTCACAGTAAAGTATAGTCGTGTTCGCCAAGTAATTTGTATTCCTTTTTATTCAAAGTAAATCATCCTAATGTTGCTGGAGAGAAAAATACATTTTAATTAGAAACGCGTCGCCAGTAATGCACTCCCGTGTCTCAGCATTCCAGGATGATGATCTAGAACTACTTATTAAGTCACTTCAATATGCCCTATTCATCCACACCCAGGGGCACATGTCTCATACACCACCCAAAATTGTTAATTGCATGTCAATGAAATAGAAAAAGACCAGTGAAAATGCAAATGTAATAGGATCATTTATTGTGCAGTCATTGGTAGCTTGACTAAAACCATCAATTTGCTTCTGTCAAGACCGGGTTTAAGCTGCCATGGCGGGGACATTTTTACGCCCTCCCTTGGTGTACAGGAGGTCGTGGGTTCGACCCTGACGCCTATTTATTTTTTGGAGTTTGCATGTTCTCTCCGTGGTCGTGTGGATTTTTCTCTGGGTTCTGAGTTTTTTCCCTCTATATTGAGAAACATGCGTTAAGAGTATTTGGCTGCTATAATATCCACTTGATAATTCACTTTGTTGAGCTATAATTTGTGGCCAGGTCACTTCTGACAAAATAGCTATATAGCTCAGTGGCCTACTTGGTAAAATAAAAAAATATTTAGTTTGAAATCCAGGATCTCATTGGTATTGACTCAGTGCTTAAACACATAGTTAACCTGAGCCACCTCGCCACCTCCTCTCCAAATCATTGTCTCCAGTCACGTGTACCTGTTGTAAATGTCATGAGTGGAAACAGGTTTAACAGCTGACACGAGTGACATCGGGGTTACTGCATGCGCAAATCCTGTCTTGTCTGCACCTTTCTGTATTGATGCACATTTAAAGTGTCACTACCATCAATGGTGCTTATGTATTGCATTATCGGTGAATACATACTGCTGCAAGATACACTATGGTCTATTCAACTGTACCGCTCTTACTGGGTGAACTCTTGCATATTTGAAAAATATGTTTAAAAAAATCACTCGAATTTTACCTAACAATATACGTATGGACAAACTTTCTCTGTTTGAAATTAGAACATTTGTGTACCTTCCTAATAAGGAAGAACTGCTAGTTTTATTTATTATGCCTTTTACCAAAGAAAGCCTCACTGAGTCTCATTACTGTTTTTCAGAAGTGCCCTGACAAGCATAGGACATCTTCATTCATAAGAAATTCAGAACATCTTGTGAATGTGATTAAAGATATTAAACTTAACCCTAATGATATTCTGGTGAGTTTTGATGTGATTTCTCACTAAGGTTCACTTCTGAAAAAAGGTTCCAGTGAATGAGTCGCTTAAATTACCAGTCCCTCCAGAAAAACGCGGAGTTTTTGGTGATTGTTGCGGGCAAAATCGTTGATTATGCGGCACGTTTTCTTAAAAAATGCGATGGAATATGCGGGATATTTATGCAATTGTATGCGATTAAATTGCGGGAACTTGCAAAAATTGCGGGAACTTGCAAAAACTGCGGTTTGATGAAAAAGAGAAAAAAAGTGATTCCCCAACACCCTATTCACTCGGCTACTACTTTAATGTAAAGATCATTTCTTATTACTTCCTATGATAAGCAAGCATACTACATCACAGAAAGTGTGGGAATATTTAAGTTCTCATCTTGTTTTATTTCAGACCTTAACAACAGATGGCTCAAACTTACAAAACATTGAGTCGAACAAGTTCTGTAGCTTTACAAAATGAATATGCTACAACTTCTGTAAAAATGAATAAATAAAATATTAAAAAATAAAATGTGTGCTTCCTGTTTTACAGAGGTAGCTATACAAAACAGACATCTTCTGTTAAAATAAGTGTTTTCAGTGCACAGTAACGTAAGCAATACAGTAACAGTACAGTCTTACAGTAATGTAAATGTACATACTACTAACAAAAAAGTGCAATCTTACAACTGTAAAGTTGCATAAACTCCTGAATAAAACTAACTACGTAGCCTCTAACACTTCATAACGTTCCCATGGCAACAGGGGAAATGGCTGCGCTTGTGTGAAGTAAACGCAACATTTTTCAACTTTCTGCTAAGATATATGTGACTTCTTGCAACGAAAATGCGGGGATAATGAAATCATGCAAGCCCGCATATTTTGCGCGCGGAAATCTGCAATTTATGCGGCGAAAGTGCGGCGTATTTGAAAAAACGCGCCCCCCGCATAAATATGCGGACTTTGGCTGATTTTGCGTGGAATCTTGCGATCGCATAATCGCGTTTTTCTGGAGGGACTGAATTACTTGATACACTCGTAAAGAATACAGGTTTGACAAAATATATCCGAAACTCGCTGACATTGTTAAAATAACACTTACTTCTTATGGAGAGCAATGGGCTCTCCTTTATCTCCTGCTATAGCAAATCTGTACATGGAAAACTTTGAAACAAGAGCACTTGCCTCGAGCACATTAAAACCATCCTTTTGGTTTAGATATGTGGATGACACTTTGGTTGTCTGGCCACATGGTAAAGATACACTTAACGATTTTCTAAATCATCTCAATGCACAAAACCCGGCCATTCAGTTCACCATGGAAATGGAGGTGAATAACACACTCCCGTTCCTGGATATTTTACTTGGCATAGTCTAAATGGTAAAATAACACAGCGTTTACAGAAAGCGAACGCACACTGATGCCTATCTGAATGCAGATTCACATCATCACCTAGCTCAGAAATCCTCTCTTACCAAGATGCTCATACACCGGGCTAAAACAGTGTCTGATGATGAAAGTCTAGTGAGAGAGATTAAACATGTTAAATAAGCACGACGACAGAATGGCTACAATAATGCTCAAATTAACAGAGCACTGAATGCCAAATCACAATCGCAAAGCAACACTGCTGAAAGCGATCAGATTGTTAAAACAATTAAAATACCATATCTCAGGAGTAACTGCAAAAGCAAAACATTAAAGTAAGATTTGGTACAGTACACGGAATTCAAAAACTAGTATCTTGCACTAAAGACGAATTACCTAAATTATTAACAGAAGGTGTATATCGGATTAATTTTTGTGGCAGATGCTATATTGGACAGATGGGACGTAACATCGGCGTAAGACTAACAGAACCCCTAAAGAAATATTAAATTATCTCAAGCACAACTGTCGGCAGTGGCAGAACATGCTTGCCAACAAGGACACTCAATTGATTTTGATAACGTTGAAGTGTTGTGTAAAACGAATTATTACTGGCTAAGACTAATTAGAGAATACATTGAAATTGAGAGACGTATAAATAACTTTAATTGCTCTGACAGATCCAGGCTTAGTGCGGCCTGGAAGCGTATTATTAAATAATACATATTTCAATTCTTGACGTGGTTTACATCCTTCCAATGATTGCTCAATCTTAATCCATCTTCTCGATTAAAGTTTTGTCTGTTTTTGTTTATCCGGATGGCTTCATGAACAAATCTCTGAAGGTGGCCCGAGGGTTTGCAGAGCAACTTGGTCTCGAAGAAAACAATGTCGTGTGCCCACAGCGTTGAAACAATGATCCGCCACCGCCGAGGAGTTGGTTCTGCCGTGTTTCAAATCCGCTTTGTGTTCGCGAACCCGGTCTCAGACCCACCTCTTCCCCCGGTGCCAGCCCCCACCTGTCCCTGCACGCCACAAACCCTCTCCCCCTGTGAACTCCTTCCCTTCCCTTTCCCCTCCCGTGCCTATATAAAGCCACAACAGCAGATCATTTTTTTCTCACCTGAAGATGGACGCTTGTGTTGCGACCGAAACATCGTTTTTTTTCTACCTACGTGACTTTACCGAAAGAACCAGAGAGTATGATTCCTGCAGTCACGAAAGCTTCAAATCAAGATTCTAGTATTGCTCATCAACAAAATAATTTGGCATATTTGCCCACTTGACAACTTGATTTGATTGGCTCTTTTGGCTAGTGATATACCTACACGGGCTGACCAAAAAATGTTTTATGAATAAGGTTTTTGGATCGTGACTCTGCCAGGGAAGGTATACCTCGCCCTGGAGTGGAACGCCGAGTCAAGTCCCTTTAGGTCTTGTTTGGACCTTTCAGGTTTTAAGCAACCCTTTGATGAATTTCACCAGTTTATTGTTGGGCAAGTCCGTAATACTTAATACAAAAGTTTTGTGCATGTTGCATCATTCTTCCTGAGTTTTCTTGCTCTCTCATTGCAGACAGACTGCTTTTGCATAAACGATTTCCATTGTAGTCAGAAAGTATTAACACAACAGAAAATCCATAGTGGTGTGATTAATAGTAATAGGTTCCTTGAGTTTATTCAATGTCTACGACTGATGGTTAACAGACATCAGGCTTTAAACAGACAAGGGATCCATAGAAGCAAGCAGTTGGGTGTAGGTGAACCGTAAAGATGTTTGTTAACATGTCGGCTTACGCGACCAATATCCATTATAAAGGTTTTTTGGTTAGATTGTGTAAATATAAATGTCGTTAAACCTGCCACCAGAACACCGGTGTGCTGAACTAGTAATTAATTGGCATGTTTTGTTTACGTGACGCACCTTACTAATTGGCTGCGTTGGATAGTTGCGGGTTTAATGACACATATTTCTGCGATTTAACCCAAAAAACCTTATGATTAAAGATGTTTGTACGAGGGGGTTGTGGGAGAAATTAATACGTCTAATTTCTTTCTCATCTACACACTTGTACTTGTGGTTCATTCTTGCAGCGTGTGCAAAAGCGCCGAGCCATGCAATAGCGTCCTGGGTGGTCACGCATCGTTTTCGTAGATCTCCGCTGAACTTAGTCGACACTCATCAACAGTGTGTAACATTGTACAGTACAATCACAATGCCACAGCTGCAGTTTGGGTTGGAATTAAGACCCAAACGATGGAGGTTGCTGCACAAAGACCTTGCCCTGTCCGGAACCTCCAAGGCCCACAGACGGCTTGGCAGGTTGAAGCCAGTTGGACAGACTTACTGCACGATCCCCAATAAAGAACTTCTTTGGTGCGCAGTTCCATGCCGCGAGTACGAGATAGCGAAAGCATGACATCCTTAAAGTTGAAGCATTGCATGCCATGTTGAAGCAGCCAGCGTGGAAAGGAGGTTACCAAACATTTTGACCGTTGCTGCCATCGTCTTCAGATGTTTCCAAAAGTCTAGCATCATCACACCCAAGTAGACGGTGGTTGTGCTTCGTGCCTCACTCTTTAACCATTCAGGTAGATATTCAGCTCTCTGCGATGGTGTAGGTGGAACACACTGAAGACTTGCTGGTGCTCCGCTGGAGGTGCCATGACGTGACAAATAAATGTTTAGTCATTGTTGTTGTGTTACATAACTGTGGCATTGATCGCATTGAAAAACAACACTGGACACTTTGGAGGGGTGTAGGATTTCCCGAGGGTTCTGCAGAAACATTGATAAATCCCTACACTGGAGTGATTTATTTTAAAATCAGCATCTACAATTGCAAACAAAGTTTGGGTGGTGTTCAACCTGTGCCAGTGGTGGAAATTCCACATTCCAATGGCAGCAGCCAGCAGATTCATGTGATTACTACAATTAACTTCGCACAAGGTGGTTCTTATATTTTCTTACCTCCGTGAGAGAATGCACTGAGATATCATTCACACCTTTCAGTATTGAATTCTCAAGCTTCAATTTGAGTGGACAATTAGTCAGATAATACTATGTTACATACCTCTCCCTCCACATGTAAAAAATCTATGATTTTATGCATTAAATTACCCACAGTCTCAACACGAAGAAACGCCGGACAGGATTTGACATTCATCGTCTCACCAGTCAGGCTTGCTTGAACCAATGCTGGTGAACTGTCAGATGTTTATAGGCAACGACCTTCTGTTAGATATGGGTCCTAGTTCAATGCAAATCTACGTAGTACATGAAGACAAACTAATAATGAGTGCCTGTCGAGAAAAGTAACCAAATTACGAGGTATAATTTGTGCATATTTACTTTGTTCGTGATATCTTCCATAACGATTATAATTATTATTTTGTGTTAATGGTTATTTTTTGATGGGCATTATGAAGTGATAGCTCTCACTATAGCAGTGTACTTACCTGGCAAAATACAGTGAAGCAGAGTTCATGACTGTATATGCAAGAGAGCTATTGAGGCAACAAGAAATGAATCGCCTGATCTGATTGAGCCATGACAAGCACTATTTAAGGGCATTTTTTTCTCAATTTGATGAAATTATTTTACGGTTCATACCATTTTCTGAAAGGCTTTTGTTGAAATGATGTTACTTTAATGTGGTATTTATCAAACTATGCATATAAGCATTCATATGAGTGGAATGATGTTTTGCATGACTTAACAGCGATGAACTAATTTTACTAGATTTCCCTTTAATGGATCTTGTTATGTTTTCCTGCACAAGCACACAGATAATTGTTTTACTCGCATTCATATATTTGTCATTTTCAACCCCACTTGTGTACAGTACATGGTATAGTATATTATAGTATTAAGTTGATTAAAAATGTTGAACTTTAGTTCATAGTCGTTTGGACTGAAAATCCTGATGGAATATGGAATATAGTGATAATATTTTCTTTCTCTACATGTATTTATGGCCACTGCTGTTAATGCCCTCATTCATGACTACTTGTCATATGAGACTAAATTAAAGCATTGCTCTTCGGGGTTCAGGGTTATTGTAGTTAAGAGCTAGAGTTACGGCTCGGCTCCTATTGTCGATGTGGAAATGGGGTGTTGACAGAAAGGATGTGCAGCAATCCTTCGAAAACCGAGGGGATTACGTTTCTGGAAAATGCCGCCGTAGGCAAATTCGTGGTTGGTAAAGTTAAGGGTTATGGAAAATAGGAGGTTCGAGGCTGCAGTCAGACTTTTCATGGCTTAAATTAAATTGCCTGTTTCTTCACTAGACACGAATAAAATGCAGTGAATTATATAATAACATAGTGAAACATAAATAAAAATTACATTAACTCGATATACCTTTAATTTTGAGGGTGTAAGTCTATGATTATGACGAGGACAATGAGATAATGGGGGAAGGGTTGGAGGAAGGAGGAGGGGCTCAGCCCACCCTCCCGTTCTTCCTCCGGTTCATCAGTGAACGATGAGTGGGCAGACGAGGGGAGGCAGGCACAGAGGCCAGGAATGGACAAGGAACACCACCAGCAACACTATCCCAAATAACATCACTTTTTTTTAAATGGTTAGAATGATAGACTCATTAACCCCAAAGAATCGCCCCACTCTCACTACGTACAAGCCTAAATAACACTTGCACTTTACTCCTCAAACCCATCACTTGTCTTTCTCTCTGGACAGCTGATAAGCTACGCAGCGCTACGGGTGGCACGGAGGAGAATGGGACCCCGCAAAATGTTTAAATGCTTGTGGCAGACCTCTGCTTACCCGGGATACTCAAAATTTCTAGGCCGCATTTGGTCAATTGGTATACAGATAATAAACCATGAATACATGAATTCCGCAGTTGGCAAATCCGTGGGTGGAGAGGGTTTGCTGTATTTTGTGGAACCCACGTACCAATTGAACATTGTTGCTGATGTCATTTAACATGCCAAACACTAATTAAATTTTTCTGCAATTAATCCATGAGTCTCTTTCTCCTTGGTATTGGGTGTAGCTACCACGGTTGACCACAGATTAAAGGATATGCAATGTTTCCCCCATGTCAGCATGGATTATGGAAGTCCTGCTGTATTTCCTGTGTAGAGATTAACCATTTCTTTTTCTTAACAGTTATCAGCTTACATTGATAATTATCCACAAATGAGGCTCGATATGTATCTTAAATAATGGGTGATAAATTAAAATGTTCTCCCACATTCTACAGTTTACTGCAAACGTAATGCATTTATCTGGTGTTTGTCATGCGCAGTGATACTCAATGCTTTGCGTTGTTTAAAAGTTTACATGTTTGGTCATTCTCATGTTTTATTATGTGTGTGTATTTTTTCTCCTGCAGGCATCCTTCTTGACCAAGAAACTGAATATCGCTGGGAAAAGAGTAAATCTGGCCATTTGGGTGAGAATAATTGCATTTGAGACATTGCACAGTGAGTTGTTTGGTGATGCTGCATTGTAAGTAGTCCATAAACACATAACAAAAATATGACGCCTTTATCAATAACACTGCATTAATCCGTCAATCTCCCTTGAAAGTAAAAGTATGTAGAAGGTGACATGTTCGGGCAAGGTCCCGTTCACAGCACATAGAGAGGCCGGAGAGGTTAGAGAGGTTGACCTCTGTGAAGAAGGACCATTGCTCAAAACGTCACCTACTGCTTACTTTCCCTTTGAAGGCAGTGTTATCGACGATATGTGTTCTTCAAAATACAATAAAAGCAAGATGTTGAGATTTTATGCCATGGTCCCACCGCTACGTCTTGTGCGGTAGTGGCAGGGCATAGCTGATGCATGGCTCCTGCCAAGCACTGTGAACGCCACATATTCCAGTTGAGCACAACACGTGCTGCAGATTAATTAGAATGCACTGCTAGAATTCCACACTGGCTGATGAAGCTACTGCTTTGGAGTTAATTTGTTGTTTGATTGTTACGCAGTTGGTTTGTCGATTATGTTATATTGTGGTACTTTCAAGTTTGCTGAAAGCAAAACTTTAGACTGGTCCAGTGCCTCAGAAAAGTAGTCTGGCACCGCCAATTTGAGGTACTTATCTTTTATAAAGGTGTTCATTTATAGTCCTTAACATTTGTGTTTAATTTCTGGATTAACTTATGTAATAAAGTGGTGCTATAATTTTGATTCTCAAGGAAAGCACTACAATAAATGTCAAAATAAAAACAAATGTAGTTCAAGCGTTTGTCACAAAACATCGCATGATAGTAGTTTTTCACTTCCCTGCTCCTTGTCTGTTTCCACTTCCTTTAATGTGGCCTGGCACTCTAAAATTACTTGTCCCCTGTGACGTGTTGTCATAAGTGAGCTTTGGGTTAATGCGAAGCGAAATATATGGAGTGAGAGGCGGCAGAGGGGTGGAGCGAGAAGCAGAGATGGAGATGGCACAGGAGACATGAGCATGGATTTCAAGCTGTCACTTCCTCCTACTCTGCTCATTTCTCCCCTGTCTTTCTTGTGCTGTTTATCTCTCTCTATAAGCTTCTCTCTCACACCATACCCCCTCTCATGCTCTGTGATTATCTCAATCTACACACATCTGGACCAGTTGTTCATCTGCTTTTGTCACTATACATCTCCGCATGGTATTTCTGCTTCTGTCACTTAATTTTCATGGCAGAAAATAGCATTTTCTGATCTAAAGTTTTCTCAAATACAAACGTTCAGGGTTTCCAGTCCCCTGAAGAACATATTAAAATGTTACTGTTTTATAAATCTCAAGCAGGCAATAATTTTTATCCACATACCTTCTCTTCAACTTGGTGTGTTGATGAACTTATGCTGGGGGCGGAGCCAGGCCACGCTGATAGTATAAGAGGGGCCCCGAGAGGGGACCTCGGGGCTGTCGTTTGGAGTGAGATCCCCATCATGCTGCTGGAGTCTTCACCGTCGTGTCCGTCTTCACCATCTCGGCGTCGCCAGTCAGGCAGTCTACCAGCTGTCCTGACTGGGAACCATAGTCGACTATAGACGGATTATTTGGAAGTTAACCTGTTGGTGCGTGTTAATTAACAGAGTGCCTCCAACTGTTAGTGTCTCCGATTCAGTCACTACATATGTACTTGTACAATTTGTGCTTGTACTCTTTATTTACTTATTGTTAGTGACTTGCTTACTTAAAAAAACATCATTTTTGCTCTTATGTCAGTTTTTTGTACTATTTGTTTATTAACTCGCTGACCCACCCCTACTGGACAAAGAGCTTCATAGCTCATCAGATTCCACCAGCCTAAATACAGACTCTGATTCTCGCAACTGATAAGACTCTTGCTTGTTGAAATCTGTTCAGATCTTACTTGCATTGAACCATTGCTTCTGTTAAGATGCCCTCCCAGAAGGGCATCTGGCCAATGCGTTGGCGAGATGTTAACTAGCTTGCCTGGTATACAGGAGGTTGAGGCTTCTATCCCAACCCTGACGCCTGTATTTTAGGAGTTTGCATGTTCTCGTGATCACATGGATATTTATCCGGGTTCTCTGGATTTTCACTCCACATTTAGAAACATGCATTTATATTATTTGGCTGTTATACATTTCCACTTGATAAGCCACTTCGTTAAGCTATTGTTTGTGCGACTGATTACAAATGATAGTTCAGTAAGGCCCTTTGAGCTATATAGCTGAGTCTGCCTTACTTGGTGAAATAACAAAAGTTTATAGTTTTGTTTTTAGTTTACATTTATTTGTTTATGTGAAATAAAAAAACGGTATCGAGAGGGGGCATTAGTTATTTTGTAATGGACTTTCTCCACATTAACTCTTCATGATTATTATTTTATAATACTTGGCAGTATCACACGTAACATCTTTTTCTGTAATGACATAAAACAGTTTAATATTGATTTGATTTCATCTATCTATCCATGTGCTGGATGTTTGGTTGCAAGAGGCCTGGTGATACAGGGGTGAAACAAACTGTGTGCACATGTGCCTAGAGATGTACAGCTATTCACGTGTCTTATAAATCCCATTCCATTGCAAAGGTGGTTGTCCGTCCAGCCATTATGCGTAAAGTGTTAATTAGCTTAACATGTAGTTACCGCACAAACAACGTTTACTTTGTGGATAATAATATGAATGCCTCATGCAAACAGAAATTTGTGATGGTGGCAAGCTCCTTATTGCAACAGATATTTGCCTTCAAATAATGTAGCGGATGTGACCACTGCTGGGTATCGCCCACCGGACATTGCAGTCGTGGCCAAAAGTTTAGAGACCAAAAAATATACCAAGCAGTGCACAAAGATAGTAATATTTGTGTATGCACGCATAAGGGAATGTTTATTTTAAATGGCACACTGCTTGAAGTCTGGAACACACACCGTACCACTTTCAGAATTGGCACAACAATAAACGCATTTGCAGCAGCGGGAGCATTTGCAATGTTATCTGAAGCTTCCTTTTTTTACAAGAACAATATACAGCCTGATGAAAGGCACATTGAAACAATACAGTTACCTCCGTGAATTGGAAAATCTACCACTGCACTTGCGACTTCTACACAGCACCAATCTGAAAAGAAGAATAACACGAACTCAGCAGGTCAGTCAGTAAGTTTATATCGGCTAAGGCCCATTGAGCTAAGAATATATTTTTCAATGGTGACCTGGCCAACACGACTGATGTGATATTGCCAGCATATTACATGGCCGGGGACGATTTATAGGGGCTGAATAGAACAAAAGGAGGGAAATTGTATAAACATGGTTAAATAAACAACCATAACTATATACATTGGAAATCTAGTAAGTAGTCCAAATTAACATTATGCATGAAACTTCTGAGAGAAACTCGCATATAGCAGAATTACAATTCCCATTTTGCATTAACATTCTCAAGTTCCAGTCACAAAGAGCTATAATGATGACAGTCAAAAGTGTGGCAGAAATGGCCATAAATTAATGCAGATCAGTTCAATGCAGATCGGTTCATTTGGAAGAGGCGAGTGAAAGCGCGGACACATTCTCGAGACCTAAATGTACTACATCGATTTAGTTTGCGACAATAAACAAAGAGGGTGGAAGCTGATAAAGGGAAGTTGGATTAGATTCCCCACTCCCAAAAAAATAATGAGTTTAACAGATTGTACATGATATGTAATAAGTCTGGAGTACAGCCTTTCATGAAGGTGGTGTGTATGTTAAGCTCATTGTGATGTGTTACAGATTGCAGATCTTTAATTTAACACGGTGTTAAGTCCCTATTTTGGAAGAATAGCTGAAGCCTATTTTTTATTGGGGCATTATTCAAATCAATCTCCCTGTTTTTCCATGCATGTGAAAATATTTTTCGAGTAAATTATTTGCAGCAGCTCAGCATTTTCAATCGGGGATTTGTTTTAATATGCACAGCATTTAAATCGCCTGGTAGAGACTGCCGTCCCATAAATTCTGTGTCTGTATAATTTATCTTTCATAGTGCATTGTTTAATTAGTTGCAGGGTGTCAGACCGTTTCCATCACCGGAAGGATGTCCCTCCAATTAGTCTTGCTTCAAGGTGTTTTATTATGCTCTCTTTATGTGCTGGGGATGTGTGCGATGCAGTTTTTTTTATGGTTTATTGAAAGGGAAAAAAAATCGACACCGAGGAGTTGTAGTGTCTATGTAGCTGTCAACAGCTCGTGCGTGCACTGTTGCCTTTAATGTATGTGGACCATTGAGTGAAGATAAGTGTGTTCGTGATGGATGAATGTGCAAGGATCGGATCTCCACACGGAGGCAGCTTTAGGATGGACGCTTGTTGGGTGATGATCACCAAAGCCCGCGAGGTCAGACTAGACCGATACCTCACGTCCATGACCAATTCAAATAATGCTCGGCCCTTCTAATGTTGGCTACGTGCCCTTAGTTGCATGTATTATCTTACTTTTTAATGGTTCTGTGCTGTTACAACTGTGCTCTTAAACTTGCCATGGGTAGTAGTATTGTGCTCCTTCGTCACTTCACTCATTTTTGTTTCATTTTGAGTAGTGCGTTTATAGATTGGTTTCAATGTAATCTTTCATATATTTAGGATATTATAAAGTTAGGGTTTCACATTAATCGTGTTTTATTTTTATTTAGTCTGTGAAATATGAGGATGGTGCGGGCTATCTTTTAGTTTTAACAGAACTGAACAAAACTTCACAGGCCTGAGAGTTGGAGGAGAAGTGGTCTCATACGAGTCTAGTTGAGTATTTTTATTATTATTCGGGGAAAAATATATAACGGATGCAAATACCTCCAATTTGAGTTTGTGGCTTGCCTGAAGTGCATTGCCTATGTTGTGTATTGAATTACGACGCTGAGGCAGGTCTTTAAGTAAGCGCTTGCGTCGGTTTATTAACAACGGTTGGTGACTGGTGACAACTTCCACCAGAGGTAGGTGCCCTACACTCGGTCCTTCATGTGGACCCTCAGCTCTGTCCCTAGCCTCGGCAATCTCTTGGGCTCTCTCACTCGAGTCGGATCGGGGGTTCAGCCAACACCGACCGACCGAGGAGAGCAGCACCTTTTACGACTACAGTCGGCTTCTCTCCAGACTCCCTGAGCTCTACCCCTGGCTATCTCTTCAAACCGCTCTCCATCGCGGGCTCCAACAACGACCCCGCTTTCATCACGGGGCTCCCCTTAAGTACCCCCAGGTTACATGATGTCATCGCACCTCACAAGCGTGTATGATGTCGCTTCCCCATACTACTCTAAAAAAATCAGCCGACCCGGCTGTGAACGTAACGAAAGCGGAGCCCCATTAACCCGAAGAGGAGACAACAATGGATAACAACAACAGGTACCATGTGAAGCCCGTGTGAAGGCAGAGCCGCCTGCAAGAACCCGAACATGAACATTAGGGCAGCACGGCAATAAGGAAGGCCCTCATCACACGGAACAACGCGGCAATTTTGACGACGATGGCTGGAGGCCGATGACCACGGGTCCCACTGGCCGTCATCGGAACCGAACGCCCCTTGAACGCATGTGAGCCGCAGGCCCGCTCCCACGTGCGGTGTCGGTCAGTGGGACAGACGACACGCCAGGTGGCGAGCGGCTCGATGTCGGGGCCTCCAAAGGAAGAGGCGTCGCCTCCGGAGCTGCTGATGGGGGCTCTGTAGGCACACACACAAGGCGGACATCGTGCCCTCCATCAAGACCCGTGTGAGCCGGCGTGTCGGACGCATCAATTACCGGCCGCTCGGGAAGTGGGGCTGAATCCACGAGGCTAGGTGGTACATATCTTTTCAGCCGCGATGGGTGTACGATCCAGTGCCGGCGGCCGAAGCGAATGCGAACACATTGTGGGCGCCGGACCTCCACGACATCAACAGGCCCTGCCAAGGGCGGTGCAATTTAGGGGACGTGCCAACAGGTACTTGGGGGCAGTGGAGCCACGCTTTCTGCCCCTTTTCCCATGGAAGGCCGGAGGCCTGATGTTTCGGCAGGCGCTCGTTAGCCGCCTGCCGGGTGGCCAAATTTTCCACAGCTGCCTGCCCGTGCCTCGCACAGCCGGTCGAGCGCGACCTTCATTGGAGCGGCCACTGCGGACCCCTTTCTCGAGGATCCCAGGTCCATTTGCACCTGAATGGGGATATTCCGGATCTCGGCAATACATTAGATAGAAGGGTGAGAACCCTGTTGAGGCGTGAGGGGCAAGCCTGTACGCGGCCAGGACCCCCGAGACGAACAGGTCCCAGTCCAACTGGGACGTGCTCACCTGGTGGCACAGCATAGACGTGAGGGTGCGGTTTAACCATTCAACCATGCCATGGGACTGAGGATGATAGGGCGATGTGTGATTTTTCTTGGTGCCAAGGAGGTCACAGACCTCCTTAAGCAGTCGTGAAGAAAGTTTTTTTGACCTCGTCCGTTAATAGTTATTATGGCGCACCCTTGTCCAACATGTAACCCTGCACAAGGACAAGGCCGACTGGTCTGGCAATGGCCACGTCATAGGCCAGCGCGTGAGGTACTCGACCCCAACTAAGATATATTTGTGTCCCCGTTGGGACGTCGGAAAGGGCCCCAAAATGTCGAGTGCCACGAGCTCATTTACACG
Organism: Callorhinchus milii; assembly: GCF_018977255.1. Classification (NCBI taxonomy): domain Eukaryota; kingdom Metazoa; phylum Chordata; class Chondrichthyes; order Chimaeriformes; family Callorhinchidae; genus Callorhinchus; species Callorhinchus milii. Next base: position 26,473 of record NW_024705083.1, read on the forward strand.
AGCAACCCCGGATGGACTGCAGCAGGGCCCGATCATGGCCAACCGGGGCCTTCCACTGTGCACAATCGTGGCAACCTTTCAAAAACAGTGCCACATCACTCTCTACACCTGGTCAGTAGTAGTCCCGTTTAAGGGTCAACAAGGTCTTATGATAACCCAGGTGCATAAGTTTCTCGGGAATGGCATGAGTCAATTTTCCTCACAGGCCAGTGGGTACAACCACACAATAGCGCTCCAATTCGGCATCCCAATGCATGAGGAGGCCGTCATGCACAGCGACAACCGGGCCCGCCGGTGGAGCTGAGCCCCGGGCGTGTAGCCCAACACAGCATCGTAACCATTTGCAAGTTGGACCACACCTCTCGGGAGAGACCCAGGCCAAAGTCCATAGGCAATGCCACGCCCGGAGGGGGGGCCGCTTCGACCATTGCAACCAACTGGGCCGCGGTGTGAACCGGGGTTCTGCAGCGACGAACCCAGGGTAGACGCGCACCCGCCCTCCGTAGGTAATCTGGACAGGCCATCCGCGTTCCCATGCTGTGTCCCCTTCCTGTAGATGACATTGCAGGAATATTCCTGCAAGCACCTCAAGCCAGCGGGACAGCTGACCCGAGGGCTGATGTATCCGCAGGGAATATCGCAGGGCCGCATGGTCAGTTCGAACTGTAAACTGCCTGCCATACAAATAAGGCCTATACAGCTGCAAAAAAACCACAATGGCCAGCAGATCCCTCTGGGGCACACAATACCGCTGCTCCGTGGGACAACACGCGACTGCCGGACACTCGGTTCTTCACGTGGACCCTCAGCTCTGTCTGTCCCTAGCCTCGGCTATCTCTTGGGCTCTCTCACTCGAGTTCGGATCGGGGGTTCAGCCAACACCGACCGACCGAGGAGAGCAGCACCTTCTACGACTACAGCCGGCTTCTCTCCAGACTCCCTGAGCTCTACCCCTGGCTGTCTTCTTCAACCGCTCTCCATTCCGGGCTCCCACAACGACCCCGCTTTCATCACGGGGCTCCCCTTAAGCACCCCCAGGTTACATGACGTCATCGCACCTCACAGCGCGTATGACGTCACGTCCCATACTACTCCTCTACACCTGGAAGGATGCCCTGCTAGTGGTGGCTGTCGCCTTTGCCAGGAAGGGTGGGACATTACAGGTGCTTTGCTGTTATTTGCCAGACTTGATTTTGTAAATGAAAAGGGCTATAATCTGTACACACTTTGAATTTTTCTCCAAGTTGGTCTCGGAGAGGAATATATGGAACAATATTGTTGCCAAATTCCATGAAAGTGCAGATTCCCCTAGCATGATTGAATGGGATGCATAATTTTGTGTTGAATTGTTGGAAGGGATTATCCAAGCCAGCAAACTTTTACAATACGACAAAAAATCAAACAAGGTGTTAACGATTGTGCAAACGGCCATCACTTCACATTATAACATCCAACAGTCACGTATGAGTCGTGACCAATTAACCGGGCACATGCAATGCAGTATTTGCATGGTGTACCTATAATTATCTCTGAATATTAATGTTTATTCATGGTGGAGCTTTTTTAATCTGGGTACAAATCATGCCAACCAATGCGGTATAAGAGAGCTACACAACTGAACCGTGAAAACAACCGATGCAGTCGTAAACCCAACGCACTTTGGCCTCGCTATTTCAGACCGTGGTAGCCCATTAGACAAGATAAATACATATCAGAGAAAAAAAATCCTCAATCTATTTCCTAAAACACACTGCAGGAGGGCAGTGCTGGTCGCACACTGAGAACTGGCTTCCTCCTAAAACAATTGCGCGAGTCCAGCGCGTGACGCATGCCTATTACCCCTCGGTCCTTGATTACCATGCCATGTTATTGTCTGCTTTTTTTTCCTATCTGTGAGTGCCACACATTTCTTCTGTCCTCCATATAGCACATGTAGTAGTGTTATTATTATTTATTTTCGCTTGTCTTTTTGCTGCATGGCTGAAGGAAATCTACGTACGATTTTTTTATTTCCACACTGCAGAGCTCTTCTGTTTGGGGAATGTAATTGTTATTCATGGTGGCAGCTGTAACTTTAGCATTGCTGAATTAGGGTTTGAATAAAAACAATTATACTAATACATACCATTACATCAGTATCTGTATGTTATTCTATTGCGGTAGTGTTTTGTGTAGTATAACATTTATGATGTGCTAGTCACCACTCCACTTTTTTTTACTGACGCACTGGCACTGCCACATTACGGATCCTCTCAGCTATGTTCTAAATGCCAGGGTGTGCGGCTGTGTTCACTCTTTGAGATTTCCCCCACTGACTGGGTCATGATGCAGTGTGGTTTGTACGGGATCGTGAAGTCATGCTCATGCCCCACATCGATCTTGTGAAAAAATTTATCGGAAGCCAGGAAGCCATCTTTTCATAGCTGTTGCAGGTATCTCAGTTGTTTAGTTCATGCTAGTGTCTCCTTTTGGAATACATTAATTAACACATTTTCTATGAATTTGTTTCCTTTTGTTTTGGATTTTTTTTCACAATCTAAGTAGGTAGTGTAATGTGACAGTGTCTGTGCTTGTATAGCAATACATTTGGGTGGGACTAGCACTGCAACAAATGTTTAAACTGAACCACGCCAACATTGCAGACTCCCTGCCAAGCAGTCAAACTTTTCATCTCACTCCGCCATTCTCGGCTGTCCCTATCCTGTAAACATTCTTACAAATATATGAATGGATCCAGGGAAATCCTTCTTGGAAAGTTCTTCATGAAAAGTTTTCGACCACTTCTGCCAACATAATTAATTAATTGATCGGTGAATGTGCCAAGTGTTATAATTGAGTGACAGGGCGCATGGGCAGTGACTGGATTGTAAGCGCGTCTTCCTGTACCTGGTGTGTGCAGGACACGGCAGGCCAGGAACGCTTCCACGCACTTGGGCCTATCTATTACCGTGATTCCAACGGAGCCATTCTCGTGTATGACATCACGGATGAGGACTCCTTTCAGAAGGTATCGTTTCCCGCACCAGCTGTAAACCACCATATTTACTGTTTTACATTCACGTGTTTTAATTCTGGTTATGGAACCTGTGTGGACCTGTTTCAACTAGACCAGTTCCAAAATGAATCCTACCTGTCTCCGTGATCCCAGTGTTGTCTTGTTGAAGTCAACATTAACTAATAATTTAATCTTCATAATTTGTTACTTTAGGTAATGTGCTGTCACTAAATGATACCGCAATTTAAGGCTCTACATCCATTTACATTGTGGAGTCTGCCAAATACACACTGAACAGTTTATCAGGTAAGTCGTCATCTGATTACAGAATTGTCACATCCAGGTCGACTTACCCATGTTGTTGGTGCTGGGTTTTGTCATGTTGAAACTATCTTTTTTTTATTTAACATGTGTGCATGACACGGATTGTATATTGGGGTCATAACCTCTTAATAAAATGCAAAAAACGTAATCTCTGCTATGTTTACATGCTTAATAACTGACTTGAATAAAGTATTTTATTCCAAACATGTTGACTAGAACTAGTTTTCCTGATTCAATAAAATTAAGACCATAACGTTTACATTTTAATTGGAATTCAAGTTATGTTTAGCACTACTGTATTTTGAAAGGAATAAGCATGATGGGTATAATTACCCAATTTTCATTCATTATAATTTCATGCATTCCTATTAGCACACTTACCCTCTTCATACTTTGACATATAGACATTATATTCTTCTTTCGTATGGCTATAGATTGAGTAGCAGCTATAAATTAATGTCTACGTTGTAAATCTTCTGTCGGCTTCCAGGCACAGCAATTGTGAAACCACTCCTGTCCTCTGAGAACGCTCTTTGAGAACGAGTTTACACCAACCCATGCACTTGCACAGAGACCCGTTGACTCGCACAAAGACCATATGCTCGCACAGTGACCCATCACAAATAAGTATATTTAAATAGGACAATGCAATTACTATATTTGTGTCTCATGAACTTAATTGACTTATTTTATATGTTTATCCAGAATTAACTATTATATATTATCCAGTATGTGTTTTGTGGAAAGTTGTCCGATTAGTACACTTTGCTACGTACGGTGCGAAAGACGTTAAACTTGCATGCATAAATATATTAGAGATTTCTGCTGTTGTACTTGTTCCCTTACTTATTAATTGCCCTATCATATGT